>NW_027596614.1:0-207463 GCF_964194155.1 Cetorhinus maximus
GAGAGACAGAGTGCGAGAGAGAGACAGAGAGCAAGAGAGAGAGACAGAGTGCGAGAGAGATACAGAGTGCGAGAGAGAGACTGAGTGCAAGAGAGAGACTGAGTGCGAGAGAAAGACACACAGAGTGCGAGAGTGTGAGAAAGACAGAGTGTGAGAAAAACAGAGTGCGAGAGAGACAGAGTGCGAGAGAGACAGAGTGCGAGAGAGACAGAGTGCGAGAGAGACAGAGTGCGAGAGTTCGAGAGAGAGACAGAGTGCAAGTGTGAGAGAGAGACAGAGTGCGAGAGAGAGAGAGAGACAGAGTGCGAGAGAGAGACAGTGCGAGAGTGTGAGAGAGAGAGCCAGAGTGCGAGAGTGAGAGAGACAGAGTGCGAGTGTGAGAGAGAGACAGAGTGCGAGAGAGAGAGAGACAGTGCGAGAGTGCGAGAGAAGCCAGAGCACGAGAGAGAGAGAGACAGAGTGAGAGTGCGAGAGAGAGACAGAATGCGAGAGAGAGCGAGAGTGTGAGAGAGAGAGACAGAGCGAGAGAGCGAGAGAGAGAGACAGGGTGAGAGTGCGAGAGAGAGAGATAGAGTGCGAGAGAGACAGTGTGTGAGAGTGCGAGAGAGAGAGAGACAGAGTGCGAGAGATAGAGAGAGTGAGAGCCAGAGCGGGAGAGAGCGCAAGAGTGCGAGAGACAGACAGAGTGCGAGAGACAGACAGAGTGCGAGAGAGAGACAGAGTGCGAGAGTGAGACACACAGAGTGAGACACACAGAGTGAGACACACAGAGTGAGACACACAGAGTGAGACACACAGATTGAGACACACAGATTGAGACACACAGATTGAGACACACAGAGTGAGACACACAAAGTGTGAGAGAGAGACAGAGTGCGAGAGAGAGACAGAGTGCGAGAGAGAGACAGAGTGCGAGCGTGCGAGAGAGAGACAGAGTGCGAGCATGCGAGAGAGCGAGAGACAAAGTGCGAGAGTGCGAGAGAGAGAGTGCAAGAGTGCGAGAGCGAGAGTGCAAGAGTGCGAGAGAGAGAGTGCAAGAGTGCGAGAGAGAGAGAGACAGAGTGCGAGAGAGAGACAGAGTGCGAGAGAGAGACAGAGTGCGAGAGAGAGACAGAATGCGAGAGAGAGACAGAGTGCGAGAGAGAGACAGAGTGCGAGAGAGAGACAGAGTGCGAGAGAGAGACAGAGTGCGAGAGAGAGACAGAGTGCGAGAGAGAGACAGAGTGCGGGAGAGAGACAGAGTGCGGGAGAGAGACAGAGTGCGGGAGAGAGACAGAGTGCGGGAGAGAGACAGAGTGCGGGAGAGAGACAGAGTGCGGGAGAGAGACAGAGTGCGGGAGAGAGACAGAGTGCGGGAGAGAGACAGAGTGCGGGAGAGAGACAGAGTGCAAGACTGCGAGAGAGAGAGACAGAGTGCGAATGCGAGAGAGAGAGACAGAGTGCGAGAGTGCGAGAGTGCGAGAGAGAGACAGAATGCGAGTGCGAGAGAGACAGACTGCGATAGTGCGAGAGAGAGACAGAGTGCGAGTGCGAGAGAGAGACTGAGTGCGAGTGCGAGAGAGACAGAGTGCGAGAGAGAGAGAGACAGTGCGAGAGTGCGAGAGAGAGCCAGAGTGCAAAAGAGAGAGAGACAGAGTGAGAGTGCGAGAGAGAGACAGAATGCGAGAGAGAGTGAGAGTGTGAGAGAGAGAGACAGAGCGAGAGAGAGAGAGACAGGGTGAGAGTGCGAGAGAGAGACAGGATGCGAGAGAGAGCGAGAGTGTGAGAGAGACAGAGCGAGAGAGCGAGAGAGAGAGACAGGGTGAGAGTGCGAGAGAGGTAGAGTGCGAGAGAGACAGAGTGTGAGAGTGCGAGAGAGAGAGAGAGCGAGAGTGCGAGAGATAGAGAAAGCGAGAGCGAGAGAGAGCGCAAGAGTGCGAGAGAGAGACAGAGTGCGAGAGAGAGACAGAGTGCGATAGAGAGACAGAGTGCGATAGAGAGACAGAGTGCGAGAGAGAGACAGACTGCGAGAGAGAGTCAGAGTGCGAGAGAAAGACACACAGAGTGCGAGAGAGAGACACACAGAGTGCGAGAGAGAGACACACAGAGTGCGAGAGAGAGACACACAGAGTGCGAGAGAGAGACACACAGAGTGCGAGAGAGAGACACACAGAGTGCGAGAGAGACAGGGTGCGAGAGAGACAGGGTGCGAGAGAGACAGGGTGCGAGAGAGACAGGGTGCGAGAGAGACAGGGTGCGAGAGAGAGAGAGTGCGAGAGAGACAGAGTGCGAGAGAGACAGAGTGCGAGAGAGACAGAGTGCGAGAGAGACAGAGTGCGAGAGAGACAGAGTGCGAGAGAGACAGAGTGCGAGAGAGACAGAGTGCGAGAGAGACAGAGTGCGAGAGAGACAGAGTGCGAGAGAGACAGGGTGCGAGAGAGACAGGGTGCGAGAGAGACAGGGTGCGAGAGAGACAGGGTGCGAGAGAGACAGGGTGCGAGAGAGACAGGGTGCGAGAGAGACAGGGTGCAATAGAGACAGAGTGCGAGAGAGACAGAGTGCGAGAGAGACAGAGTGTGAGAGAGACAGAGTGTGAGAGTGCGAGAGAGAGAGAGAGCGAGAGTGTGAGAGAGAGAGCGCAAGAGTCCGAGAGAGAGTGAGCGTGAGAGAGAGACAGAGTGCAAGAGTGAGACAGAGTGCAAGAGTGAGACAGAGTGCAAGAGTGAGACAGAGTGCAAGAGTGAGACAGAGTGCGAGAGTGAGACAGAGTGCGAGAGTGAGACAGAGTGCGAGAGTGAGACACACAGAGTGAGACACACAGAGTGAGACACACAGAGTGAGACACAGAGAGCGTGAGAGAGAGACAGAGTGCGAGTGCGAGAGAGCGAGAGACAGAATGCGAGAGTGCGAGAGAGCGAGAGACAAAGTGCGAGAGTGCGAGAGTGTGAGAGTGCGAGAGAGAGAGTGCAAGAGTGTGACAGAGAGAAAGCAAGAGTGCAAGAGAGAGAGAGACAGAGTGCGAGAGAGAGAGAGAGACAGAGTGCGAGAGAGAGAGAGACAGAGTGCGAGAGAAAGAGAGACAGAGTGCGAGAGAGAAAGAGACAGAGTGCAAGAGAGAGACAGAGTGCGAGAGAGAGACTGAGTGCGAGAGAGAGACTGAGTGCGAGAGAGAGACTGAGTGCGAGAGAGAGACTGAGTGCGAGAGAGGGATAGAGCGCGAGAGAGAGACTGAGCGCGAGAGAAAGGCAGAGTGCGAGAGAGAGACAGAGTGCGAGAGAGAGACAGAGTGCGAGAGTGCGAGAGAGATACAAAGTGCGAGTGCGAGAGAGAGACAGAGTGCGAGAGTGCGAGAGACAGTGCGAGAGCGCGAGAGAGAGCCAGAGTGCGAGAGAGAGACAGAGTGCGAGAGAGAGACAGAGTGCGAGAGAGAGACAGAGTGCGAGAGAGAGTGAGAGTGTGAGAGAGAGAGACAGAGCGAGAGAGCGAGAGAGAGAGACAGGGTGAGAGTGTGAGAGAGTGACAGAATGCGAGAGAGAGCGAGAGTGTGAGAAAGAGAGACAGAGCGAGAGAGCGAGAGAGAGAGACAGGGTGAGAGTGCGAGAGAGAGAGATAGAGTGCGAGAGAGACAGATTGTGAGAGTGCGAGAGAGAGAGAGAGAGAGCGACAGTGCGAGAAATAGAGAGAGCGAGAGAGAGCGCAAGTGTGCGAGAGAGAGACAGAGTGCGAGAGAGAGACAGAGTGCGAGAGAGAGACAGAGTGCGAGAGAGAGACAGAGTGCGAGAGAGAGAGAGACAGTGCGAGAGTGCGAGAGAAGCCAGAGTACGAGAGAGAGAGAGACAGAGTGAGAGTGCGAGAGAGAGACAGAATGCGAGAGAGAGCGAGAGTGCGAGAGAGAGAGCGAGAGTGCGAGAGAGAGCGAGAGTTTGGGAGAGAGAGCGAGAGTGCGAGAGAGAGGGACAGAGTGCGAGAGAGAGACAGAGTGCGGGAGAGAGACAGAGTGCGAGAGAGACTGAGTGCAAGAGAAAGACACACAGAGTGCGAGAGAGAGACACATAGTGTGCGACAGAGAGACACACAGAGTGCGAGAGAGACAGAGTGCGAGAGAGACAAGGTGCGAGAGAGACAGAGTGCGAGAGAGACAGAGTGCGAGAGAGACAGAGTGCGAGAGAGACAGAGTGCGAGAGAGACAGAGTGCGAGAGAGACAGAGTGCGAGAGAGAGAGAGACAGAGTGCGAGAGAGAGAGAGACAGAGTGCGAGAGAGAGAGAGACAGAGTGCGAGAGAGAGAGAGACTGAGTGCGAGAGAGAGACTGAGTGCGAGAGAGAGACTGAGCGCGAGAGAGAGACTGAGCGTGAGAGAGACTGAGCGCGAGAGAGAGACTGAGCGCGAGAGAGACTGAGCGCGAGAGAGAGACTGAGCGCGAGAGAGAGACTGAGCTCGAGAGAGAGGCAGAGTGCGAGAGAGAGACAGAGTGCGAGAGAGAGACAGAGTGCGAGAGAGACAGAGTGCGAGAGAGACAGAGTGCGAGTGCGTGAGAGAGAGACAGAGTGCGAGAGTGCGAGAGAGAGACAGAGTGCGATTGCGAGAGAGACAGAGTGCGAGAGAGCGAGAGAGAGCCAGAGTGCAAGGGTGAGAGAGAGAAAGAGACAGTGCGAGAGTGCGAGAGAGAGCTAGAGTGCGAGAGAGAGACAGAGTGAGAGTGCGAGAGAGAGACAGATTGCGAGAGAGAGCGAGAGTGTGAGAGAGAGAGACGGAGCGAGAGAGCGAGAGAGAGAGATAGGGTGAGAGTGTGAGAGAGAGACAGAATGCGAGAGAGAGTGAGAGTGTGAGAAAGAGAGACAGAGCGAGAGAGCGAGAGAGAGAGACAGGGTGAGAGTGCGAGAGAGAGAGATAGAGTGCGAGAGAGACAGATTGTGAGAGCGTGAGAGAGAGAGAGAGAGCGAGAGTGCGAGAGATAGAGAGAGTGAGAGCGAGAGAGAGACAGAGTGCGGGAGAGAGACAGAGTTTGGGAGAGAGACAGAGTGTGAGACAGAGACAGAGTGCAAGAGTGCGAGAGAGAGAGACAGAGTGCAAGAGTGCGAGAGAGAGCGAGAGTGTGAGAGAGAGAGAGACAGAGCGAGAGCGCGAGAGAGAGAGAGACAGAGCGAGAGTGCGAGAGATAGAGACAGAGTGCGAGAGTGCGAGAGAGAGACATTGTGAGAGTGCGAGAGAGAGACAGAGAGCGAGAGAGAGACAGAGTGCGAGAGAGAGACAGAGTGCGAGAGAGACACACACAGAGTGCGAGAGAGACACACACAGAGTGCAAGAGAGACACACACAGATTACGAGAGAGACACACACAGAGTGCGAGAGAGAGACTGAGTGCGAGAGAGAGACTGAGTGCGAGAGAAAGACTGAGTGCGAGAGAAAGACACACAGAGTGCGAGAGTGCGAGAAAGACAGAGCGTAAGAAAAACAGAGTGCGAGAGAGACAGAGTGCGGGAGAGAGACAGAGTGCGGGAGAGAGACTGAGTGCGGGAGAGAGACAGAGTGCGGGAGAGAGACAGAGTGCGGGAGAGAGACAGAGTGCGGGAGAGAGACAGAGTGCGAGAGAGAGACAGAGTGCGAGAGGGAGACAGAGTGCGGGAAAGAGACAGAGTGCGGGAAAGAGACAGAGTGCGGGAAAGAGACAGAGTGCGGGAGAGAGACAGAGTGCGGGAGAGAGACAGAGTTTGGGAGAGAGAGAGAGTATGAGGGAGAGACAGAGTGCGAGAGAGAGACACAGGGCGAGAGAGACAAACACAGAGTGCGAGAGAGACACACACAGAGTGCGAGAGAGACACACACAGAGTGCGAGAGAGACACACACAGAGTGCCAGAGAGACACACACAGAGTGCGAGAGAGACAGAGTGCGAGAGAGACAGAGTGCGAGAGAGACAGAGTGCGAGAGAGACAGAGTGCGAGAGAGAGAGAGTGCGAGAGAGACAGAGTGCGAGAGAGACAGAGTGCGAGAGAGACAGAGTGCGAGAGAGACAGAGTGCGAGAGTGCGAGAGAGAGACAGAGTGCAAGTGCGAGAGAGAGACAGAGTGCGAGAGAGAGAGAGAGACAGAGTGCGAGTGCGAGAGAGAGAGACAGAGTGCCAGTGCGAGAGAGCGAGAGACAGAATGTGAGAGTGCGAGAGTGCGAGAGAGAGAGTGCAAGAGTGCGACAGAGAGAGTGCAAGAGAGACAGAGACAGAATGCGAGAGAGACAGAGACAGAGTGCGAGAGAGAGACTGAGTGCGAGAGAGAGACTGAGTGCGAGAGAGAGACTGAGTGCGAGAGAGAAACAAAGCGCGAGAGAGAGACTGAGCGTGAGAGAGAGGCTGAGTGCGAGAGAGAGACAGAGTGCAAGAGAGAGACAGAGTGCAAGAGAGAGACAGAGTGCGAGAGTGTGAGAGCGAGACAGAGTGCGAGAGTGCAAGAGAGAGACAGAGTGCGATTGCGAGAGAGACAGAGTGCGAGGGCGAGAGAGAGACAGAGTGCGAGAGAGAGAGAGACAGAGTGCGATAGAGATAGAGAGACAGTGCGAGAGAGAGAGAGAGACAGTGCGAGAGTGCGAGAGACAGCCAGAGTGCGAGAGAGACAGAGTGAGAGTGCGAGAGAGAGACAGATTGCGAGAGAGAGCGAGAGTGTGAGAGAGAGAGACAGAGCGAGAGAGAGAGATAGGGTGAGAGTGTGAGAGAGAGACAGAATGCAAAGAGAGCGAGAGTGTGAGAAAGAGAGACAGAGCGAGAGAGCGAGAGAAAGAGACAGGGTGAGAGTGCGAGAGAGAGAGATAGAGTGCGAGAGAGACAGATTGTGAGAGCGTGAGAGAGAGAGAGAGAGCGAGAGTGCGAGAGATAGAGAGAGCGCAAGATTGCAAGAGAGAGACAGAGTGCGAGAGAGAGACAGAGTGCGAGAGAGAGACAGAGTGCGAGAGAGAGACAGAGTGCGAGAGAGAGACAGAGTGCGAGAGAGAGACAGAGTGCGAGAGAGAGACAGAGTGCGAGAGAGACAGAGTGCGAGAGAGAGACAGAGTGTGAGAGAGAGACAGAGTGCGGGAGAGAGACAGAGTGCAAGAGAGAGACAGAGTGCAAGAGTGCGAGAGAGAGCGAGAGTGCGAGAGAGAGAGAGACAGAGCGAGAGTGCAAGAGATAGAGACAGAGTGCGAGAGTGCGAGAGAGAGACAGAGTGTGAGAGTGCAAGAGAGAGACAGTGCGAGAGTGCGAGAGAGAGACAGAGTGCGAGAGAGAGACAGAGTGCGAGAGAGAGACAGAGGGCGAGAGAGACACACACAGAGTGCGAAAGAGACACACACAGAGTGCGAGAGAGACACACACAGACTGCGAGAGAGACACACACAGAGTGCGAGAGAGACAGCGTGCGAGAGAGACAGAGTGCGAGAGAGAACACACAGAGTGCAAGAGAGAGACACACAGAGTGCGAGAGTGCGAGAGAGACACAGTGCGAGAGAGACAGAGTGCGAGAGAGACAGAGTGCGAGAGAGACAGAGTGCGAGAGTCCGAGAGAGAGACAGAGTGCAAGTGCGAGAGAGAGACAGAGTGCGAGAGAGAGAGAGAGACAGAGTGCGAGAGAGAGAGAGAGACAGAGTGCGAGAGAGACAGAGTGCGAGAGTCCGAGAGAGAGACAGAGTGCAAGTGCGAGAGAGGGACAGAGTGCGAGAGAGAGAGAGAGACAGAGTGCGAGAGAGAGAGAGAGACAGAGTGCGAGAGAGAGACAGTGCGAGAGTGCGAGAGAGAGAGCCAGAGTGCGAGAGTGAGAGAGACAGAGTGCGAGTGCGAGAGAGAGACAGAGTGCGAGAGAGAGAGAGACAGTGCGAGAGTGCGAGAGAAGCCAGAGTACGAGAGAGAGAGAGACAGAGTGAGAGTGCGAGAGAGAGACAGAATGCGAGAGAGCGAGAGTGTGAGAGAGAGCGAGAGTGCGAGAGAGAGAGCGAGAGTGCCAGAGAGAGCGAGAGTGTGAGAGAGAGAGCGAGAGTGCGAGAGAGAGGGACAGAGTGCGAGAGAGAGACAGAGTGCGAGAGAGAGGGACAGAGTGCGAGAGAGAGACAGAGTGCGGGAGAGAGACAGAGTGCGAGAGAGACTGAGTGCGAGAGAAAGACACACAGAGTGCGAGAGAGAGACACATAGTGTGCGACAGAGAGACACACAGAGTGCGAGAGAGACAGAGTGCGAGAGAGACAGAGTGCGAGAGAGACAGAGTGCGAGAGAGACAGAGTGCGAGAGAGACAGAGTGCGAGAGAGACAGAGTGCGAGAGAGACAGAGTGCGAGAGAGACAGAGTGCGAGAGAGACAGGGTGCGAGAGAGACAGAGTGCGAGAGAGACAGAGTGTGAGAGAGACAGAGTGTGAGAGTGCGAGAGAGAGAGAGAGCGAGAGTGTGAGAGAGACAGAGTGCGAGAGTGCGAGAGAGAGACAGAGTGCAAGTGCGAGAGAGAGACAGAGTGCGAGAGAGAGAGAGAGACAGAGTGCGAGTGCGAGAGAGAGAGACAGAGTGCGAGTGCGAGAGAGCGAGAGACAGAATGTGAGAGTGCGAGAGTGCGAGAGAGAGAGTGCAAGAGTGCGACAGAGAGAGTGCAAGAGAGACAGAGACAGAATGCGAGAGAGACAGAGACAGAGTGCGAGAGAGAGACTGAGTGCGAGAGAGAGACTGAGTGCGAGAGAGAGACTGAGTGCGAGAGAGAAACAAAGCGCGAGAGAGAGACTGAGCGTGAGAGAGAGGCTGAGTGCGAGAGAGAGACAGAGTGCAAGAGAGAGACAGAGTGCAAGAGAGAGACAGAGTGCGAGAGTGTGAGAGCGAGACAGAGTGCGAGAGTGCAAGAGAGAGACAGAGTGCGATTGCGAGAGAGACAGAGTGCGAGGGCGAGAGAGAGACAGAGTGCGAGAGAGAGAGAGACAGAGTGCGATAGAGATAGAGAGACAGTGCGAGAGAGAGAGAGAGACAGTGCGAGAGTGCGAGAGACAGCCAGAGTGCGAGAGAGACAGAGTGAGAGTGCGAGAGAGAGACAGATTGCGAGAGAGAGCGAGAGTGTGAGAGAGAGAGACAGAGCGAGAGAGAGAGATAGGGTGAGAGTGTGAGAGAGAGACAGAATGCAAAGAGAGCGAGAGTGTGAGAAAGAGAGACAGAGCGAGAGAGCGAGAGAAAGAGACAGGGTGAGAGTGCGAGAGAGAGAGATAGAGTGCGAGAGAGACAGATTGTGAGAGCGTGAGAGAGAGAGAGAGAGCGAGAGTGCGAGAGATAGAGAGAGCGCAAGATTGCAAGAGAGAGACAGAGTGCGAGAGAGAGACAGAGTGCGAGAGAGAGACAGAGTGCGAGAGAGAGACAGAGTGCGAGAGAGAGACAGAGTGCGAGAGAGAGACAGAGTGCGAGAGAGAGACAGAGTGCGAGAGAGACAGAGTGCGAGAGAGAGACAGAGTGTGAGAGAGAGACAGAGTGCGGGAGAGAGACAGAGTGCAAGAGAGAGACAGAGTGCAAGAGTGCGAGAGAGAGCGAGAGTGCGAGAGAGAGAGAGACAGAGCGAGAGTGCAAGAGATAGAGACAGAGTGCGAGAGTGCGAGAGAGAGACAGAGTGTGAGAGTGCAAGAGAGAGACAGTGCGAGAGTGCGAGAGAGAGACAGAGTGCGAGAGAGAGACAGAGTGCGAGAGAGAGACAGAGGGCGAGAGAGACACACACAGAGTGCGAAAGAGACACACACAGAGTGCGAGAGAGACACACACAGACTGCGAGAGAGACACACACAGAGTGCGAGAGAGACAGCGTGCGAGAGAGACAGAGTGCGAGAGAGAACACACAGAGTGCAAGAGAGAGACACACAGAGTGCGAGAGTGCGAGAGAGACACAGTGCGAGAGAGACAGAGTGCGAGAGAGACAGAGTGCGAGAGAGACAGAGTGCGAGAGTCCGAGAGAGAGACAGAGTGCAAGTGCGAGAGAGAGACAGAGTGCGAGAGAGAGAGAGAGACAGAGTGCGAGAGAGAGAGAGAGACAGAGTGCGAGAGAGACAGAGTGCGAGAGTCCGAGAGAGAGACAGAGTGCAAGTGCGAGAGAGGGACAGAGTGCGAGAGAGAGAGAGAGACAGAGTGCGAGAGAGAGAGAGAGACAGAGTGCGAGAGAGAGACAGTGCGAGAGTGCGAGAGAGAGAGCCAGAGTGCGAGAGTGAGAGAGACAGAGTGCGAGTGCGAGAGAGAGACAGAGTGCGAGAGAGAGAGAGACAGTGCGAGAGTGCGAGAGAAGCCAGAGTACGAGAGAGAGAGAGACAGAGTGAGAGTGCGAGAGAGAGACAGAATGCGAGAGAGCGAGAGTGTGAGAGAGAGCGAGAGTGCGAGAGAGAGAGCGAGAGTGCCAGAGAGAGCGAGAGTGTGAGAGAGAGAGCGAGAGTGCGAGAGAGAGGGACAGAGTGCGAGAGAGAGACAGAGTGCGAGAGAGAGGGACAGAGTGCGAGAGAGAGACAGAGTGCGGGAGAGAGACAGAGTGCGAGAGAGACTGAGTGCGAGAGAAAGACACACAGAGTGCGAGAGAGAGACACATAGTGTGCGACAGAGAGACACACAGAGTGCGAGAGAGACAGAGTGCGAGAGAGACAGAGTGCGAGAGAGACAGAGTGCGAGAGAGACAGAGTGCGAGAGAGACAGAGTGCGAGAGAGACAGAGTGCGAGAGAGACAGAGTGCGAGAGAGACAGAGTGCGAGAGAGACAGAGTGCGAGAGAGACAGGGTGCGAGAGAGACAGAGTGCGAGAGAGACAGAGTGTGAGAGAGACAGAGTGTGAGAGTGCGAGAGAGAGAGAGAGCGTGAGAGAGAGACAGAGTGCAAGAGTGAGACAGAGTGCAAGAGTGAGACAGAGTGCAAGAGTGAGACAGAGTGCAAGAGTGAGACAGAGTGCGAGAGTGAGACAGAGTGCGAGAGTGAGACAGAGTGCGAGAGTGAGACACACAGAGTGAGACACACAGAGTGAGACACAGAGAGCGTGAGAGAGAGACAGAGTGCGAGTGCAAGAGAGCGAGAGACAGAATGCGAGAGTGCGAGAGAGCGAGAGACAAAGTGCAAGAGTGCGAGAGTGTGAGAGTGCGAGAGAGAGAGTGCAAGAGTGTGACAGAGAGAAAGCAAGAGTGCAAGAGAGAGAGAGACAGAGTGCGAGAGAGAGAGAGAGACAGAGTGCGAGAGAGAGAGAGACAGAGTGCGAGAGAAAGAGAGACAGAGTGCGAGAGAGAGAGAGACAGAGTGCAAGAGAGAGACAGAGTGCGAGAGAGAGACTGAGTGCGAGAGAGAGACTGAGTGCGAGAGAGAGACTGAGTGCGAGAGAGAGACAGAGTGCGAGAGAGACAGAGTGCGAGAGTGCGAGAGAGATACAAAGTGCGAGTGCGAGAGAGAGACAGAGTGCGAGAGTGCGAGAGACAATGCGAGAGCGCGAGAGAGAGCCAGAGTGCGAGAGAGAGACAGAGTGCGAGAGAGAGACAGAGTGCGAGAGAGAGACAGAGTGCGAGAGAGAGTGAGAGTGTGAGAGAGAGAGACAGAGCGAGAGAGCGAGAGAGAGAGACAGGGTGAGAGTGTGAGAGAGTGACAGAATGCGAGAGAGAGCGAGAGTGTGAGAAAGAGAGACAGAGCGAGAGAGCGAGAGAGAGAGACAGGGTGAGAGTGCGAGAGAGAGAGATAGAGTGCAAGAGAGACAGATTGTGAGAGTGCGAGAGAGAGAGAGAGAGAGCGACAGTGCGAGAAATAGAGAGAGCGAGAGAGAGCGCAAGTGTGCGAGAGAGAGACAGAGTGCGAGAGAGAGACAGAGTGCGAGAGAGAGACAGAGTGCGAGAGAGAGACAGAGTGCGAGAGAGAGACAGAGTGCGAGAGAGAGAGAGACAGTGCGAGAGTGCGAGAGAAGCCAGAGTACGAGAGAGAGAGAGACAGAGTGAGAGTGCGAGAGAGAGACAGAATGCGAGAGAGAGCGAGAGTGCGAGAGAGAGCGAGAGTTTGAGAGAGAGAGCGAGAGTGCGAGAGAGAGGGACAGAGTGCGAGAGAGAGACAGAGTGCGGGAGAGAGACAGAGTGCGGGAGAGAGACAGAGTGCGAGAGAGACTGAGTGCGAGAGAAAGACACACAGAGTGCGAGAGAGAGACACATAGTGTGCGACAGAGAGACACACAGAGTGCGAGAGAGACAGAGTGCGAGAGAGACAGAGTGCGAGAGAGACAGAGTGCGAGAGAGACAGAGTGCGAGAGAGACAGAGTGCGAGAGAGACAGAGTGCGAGAGAGACAGAGTGCGAGAGAGAGAGAGACAGAGTGCGAGAGAGAGAGAGACAGAGTGCGAGAGAGAGAGAGACAGAGTGCGAGAGAGAGAGAGACTGAGTGCGAGAGAGAGAGAGACAGAGTGCGAGAGAGAGACTGAGTGCGAGAGAGAGACTGAGCGCGAGAGAGAGACTGAGCGCGAGAGAGAGACTGAGCGCGAGAGAGAGACTGAGCGCGAGAGAGAGACTGAGCGCGAGAGAGAGACTGAGCGCGAGAGAGAGACAGAGTGCGAGAGAGACAGAGTGCGAGAGAGACAGAGTGCGAGAGCGTGAGAGAGAGACAGAGTGCGAGAGTGCGAGAGAGAGACAGAGTGCGATTGCGAGAGAGACAGAGTGCGAGAGAGCGAGAGAGTGCCAGAGTGCAAGGGTGAGAGAGAGAAAGAGATAGTGCGAGAGTGCGAGAGAGAGCTAGAGTGCGAGAGAGAGACAGAGTGAGAGTGCGAGAGAGAGACAGATTGCGAGAGAGAGCGAGAGTGTGAGAGAGAGAGACGGAGCGAGAGAGCGAGAGAGAGAGATAGGGTGAGAGTGTGAGAGAGAGACAGAATGCGAGAGAGAGTGAGAGTGTGAGAAAGAGAGACAGAGCGAGAGAGCGAGAGAGAGAGACAGGGTGAGAGTGCGAGAGAGAGAGATAGAGTGCGAGAGAGACAGATTGTGAGAGCGTGAAGAGAGAGAGAGAGAGAGAGAGCGAGAGTGCGAGAGATAGAGAGAGTGAGAGCGAGAGAGAGACAGAGTGCGGGAGAGAGACAGAGTTTGGGAGAGAGACAGAGTGTGAGACAGAGACAGAGTGCAAGAGTGCGAGAGAGAGAGACAGAGTGCAAGAGTGCGAGAGAGAGCGAGAGTGTGAGAGAGAGAGAGACAGAGCGAGAGCGCGAGAGAGAGAGAGACAGAGCGAGAGTGCGAGAGATAGAGACAGAGTGCGAGAGTGCGAGAGAGAGACATTGTGAGAGTGCGAGAGAGAGACAGAGTGCGAGAGAGAGACAGAGAGTGAGAGACAGACAGAGTGCGAGAGAGAGACAGAGTGCGAGAGAGACACACACAGAGTGCGAGAGAGACACACACAGAGTGCGAGAGAGACACACACAGAGTGCGAGAGAGAGACTGAGTGCGAGAGAGAGACTGAGTGCGAGAGAAAGACTGAGTGCGAGAGAAAGACACACAGAGTGCGAGAGTGCGAGAAAGACAGAGTGTAAGAAAAACAGAGTGCGAGAGAGACAGAGTGCGGGAGAGAGACAGAGTGCGGGAGAGAGACTGAGTGCGGGAGAGAGACAGAGTGCGGGAGAGAGACAGAGTGCGGGAGAGAGACTGAGTGCGGGAGAGAGACAGAGTGCGGGAGAGAGACAGAGTGCGGGAGAGAGACAGAGTGCGAGAGAGAGACAGAGTGCGAGAGAGAGACAGAGTGCGAGAGGGAGACAGAGTGCGAGAGGGAGACAGAGTGCGGGAAAGAGACAGAGTGCGGGAAAGAGACAGAGTGCGAGAAAGAGACAGAGTGCGGGAGAGAGACAGAGTTTGGGAGAGAGACAGAGTATGAGGGAGAGACAGAGTGCGAGAGAGAGACACAGGGCGAGAGAGACAAACACAGAGTGCGAGAGAGACACACACAGAGTGCGAGAGAGACACACACAGAGTGCGAGAGAGACACACACAGAGTGCGAGAGAGACACACACAGAGTGCAAGAGAGACACACACAGAGTGCGAGAGAGACAGAGTGCGAGAGAGACAGAGTGCGAGAGAGACAGAGTGCGATAGAGACAGAGTGCGAGAGAGACAGAGTGCGAGAGAGACAGAGTGCGAGAGAGACAGAGTGCGAGAGAGACAGAGTGCGAGAGAGACAGAGTGCGAGAGAGACAGAGTGCGAGAGTGCGAGAGAGAGACAGAGTGCAAGTGCGAGAGAGAGACAGAGTGCGAGAGAGAGAGAGAGACAGAGTGCGAGTGCGAGAGAGAGAGACAGAGTGCGAGTGCGAGAGAGCGAGAGACAGAATGCGAGAGTGCGAGAGAGCGAGAGTGCGAGAGTGCGAGAGAGAGAGTGCAAGAGTGCGACAGAGAGAGTGCAAGAGTGCAAGAGAGACAGAGACAGAATGCGAGAGAGACAGAGACAGAGTGCGAGAGAGAGACTGAGTGCGAGAGAGAGACTGAGTGCGAGAGAGAGACTGAGTGCGAGAGAGAAACAAAGCGCGAGAGAGAGACTGAGCGTGAGAGAGAGGCTGAGTGCGAGAGAGAGACAGAGTGCAAGAGAGAGACAGAGTGCGAGAGAGACAGAGTGCGAGAGTGTGAGAGCGAGACAGAGTGCGAGAGTGCAAGAGAGAGACAGAGTGCGATTGCGAGAGAGACAGAGTGCGAGAGCGAGAGAGAGACAGAGTGCGAGAGAGAGAGAGACAGAGTGCGATAGAGAGAGAGAGACAGTGCGAGAGAGAGAGAGAGACAGTGCGAGAGTGCGAGAGACAGCCAGAGTGCGAGAGAGACAGAGTGAGAGTGCGAGAGAGAGACAGATTGCGAGAGAGAGCGAGAGTGTGAGAGAGAGAGACAGAGCGAGAGAGAGAGATAGGGTGAGAGTGTGAGAGAGAGACAGAATGCAAAGAGAGCGAGAGTGTGAGAAAGAGAGACAGAGCGAGAGAGCGAGAAAAAGAGACAGGGTGAGAGTGCGAGAGAGAGAGATAGAGTGCGAGAGAGACAGATTGTGAGAGCGCGAGAGAGAGAGAGAGAGCGAGAGTGCGAGAGATAGAGAGAGCGCAAGATTGCAAGAGAGAGACAGAGTGCGAGAGAGAGACAGAGTGCGAGAGAGAGACAGAGTGCGAGAGAGAGACAGAGTGCAAGAGAGAGACAGAGTGCGAGAGAGAGACAGAGTGCGAGAGAGAGACAGAGTGCGAGAGAGAGACAGAGTGCGGGAGAGTGACAGAGTGCAAGAGAGAGACAGAGTGCAAGAGTGCGAGAGAGAGCGAGAGTGCGAGAGAGAGAGAGACAGAGCGAGAGTGCAAGAGATAGAGACAGAGTGCGAGAGTGCGAGAGAGAGACAGAGTGTGAGAGTGCAAGAGAGAGACAGTGCGAGAGTGCGAGAGAGAGACAGAGTGCGAGAGAGAGACAGAGTGCGAGAGAGAGACAGAGGGCGAGAGAGACACACACAGAGTGCGAGAGAGACACACACAGAGTGCGAGAGAGACACACACAGAGTGCGAGAGAGACAGCGTGCGAGAGAGACAGAGTGCGAGAGAGACAGAGTGCTAGAGAGAACACACAGAGTGCAAGAGAGAGACACACAGAGTGCGAGAGTGCGAGAGAGACACAGTGCGAGAGAGACAGAGTGCGAGAGAGACAGAGTGCGAGAGAGACAGAGTGCGAGAGAGACAGAGTGCGAGAGAGACAGAGTGCGAGAGAGACAGAGTGCGAGAGTCCGAGAGAGAGACAGAGTGCAAGTGCGAGAGAGAGACAGAGTGCGAGAGAGAGAGAGAGACAGAGTGCGAGAGAGAGAGAGAGACAGAGTGCGAAAGAGAGAGAGAGACAGAGTGCGAGAGAGAGACAGTGCGAGAGTGCGAGAGAGAGAGCCAGAGTGCGAGGGTGAGAGAGACAGAGTGCGAGTGCGAGAGAGAGACAGAGTGCGAGAGAGAGAGAGACAGTGCGAGAGTGCGAGAGAAGCCAGAGTACGAGAGAGAGAGAGACAGAGTGAGAGTGCGAGAGAGAGACAGAATGCGAGAGAGAGCGAGAGTGCGAGAGAGAGAGCGAGAGTGCGAGAGAGAGCGAGAGTTTGAGAGAGAGAGCGAGAGTGCGAGAGAGAGGGACAGAGTGCGAGAGAGAGACAGAGTGCGGGAGAGAGACAGAGTGCGGGAGAGAGACAGAGTGCGGGAGAGAGACAGAGTGCGGGAGAGAGACAGAGTGCGAGAGAGACTGAGTGCAAGAGAAAGACACACAGAGTGCGAGAGAGAGACACATAGTGTGCGACAGAGAGACACACAGAGTGCGAGAGAGACAGAGTGCGAGAGAGACAGAGTGCGAGAGAGACAGAGTGCGAGAGAGACAGAGTGCGAGAGAGACAGAGTGCGAGAGAGACAGAGTGCGAGAGAGAGAGAGACAGAGTGCGAGAGAGAGAGAGACAGAGTGCGAGAGAGAGAGAGACAGAGTGCGAGAGAGAGAGAGACTGAGTGCGAGAGAGAGAGAGACAGAGTGCGAGAGAGAGACTGAGTGCGAGAGAGAGACTGAGCGCGAGAGAGAGACTGAGCGCGAGAGAGAGACTGAGCGCGAGAGAGAGACTGAGCGCGAGAGAGAGACTGAGCGCGAGAGAGAGACAGAGTGCGAGAGAGACAGAGTGCGAGAGAGACAGAGTGCGAGAGCGTGAGAGAGAGACAGAGTGCGAGAGTGCGAGAGAGAGACAGAGTGCGATTGCGAGAGAGACAGAGTGCGAGAGAGCGAGAGAGTGCCAGAGTGCAAGGGTGAGAGAGAGAAAGAGATAGTGCGAGAGTGCGAGAGAGAGCTAGAGTGCGAGAGAGAGACAGAGTGAGAGTGCGAGAGAGAGACAGATTGCGAGAGAGAGTGAGAGTGTGAGAGAGAGAGACGGAGCGAGAGAGCGAGAGAGAGAGATAGGGTGAGAGTGTGAGAGAGAGACAGAATGCGAGAGAGAGCGAGAGTGTGAGAAAGAGAGACAGAGCGAGAGAGCGAGAGAGAGAGACAGGGTGAGAGTGCGAGAGAGAGAGATTGTGAGAGCGTGAGAGAGAGAGAGAGATAGAGAGAGCGAGAGTGCGAGAGATAGAGAGAGTGAGAGCGAGAGAGAGACAGAGTGCGGGAGAGAGACAGAGTTTGGGAGAGAGACAGAGTGTGAGACAGAGACAGAGTGCAAGAGTGCGAGAGAGAGAGACAGAGTGCAAGAGTGCGAGAGAGAGCGAGAGTGTGAGAGAGAGAGAGACAGAGCGAGAGCGCGAGAGAGAGAGAGACAGAGCGAGAGTGCGAGAGATAGAGACAGAGTGCGAGAGTGCGAGAGAGAGACATTGTGAGAGTGCGAGAGAGAGACAGAGTGCGAGAGAGAGACAGAGAGCGAGAGACAGACAGAGTGCGAGAGAGAGACAGAGTGCGAGAGAGACACACACAGAGTGCGAGAGAGACACACACAGAGTGCGAGAGAGACACACACAGAGTGCGAGAGAGAGACTGAGTGCGAGAGAGAGACTGAGTGCGAGAGAAAGACTGAGTGCGAGAGAAAGACACACAGAGTGCGAGAGTGCGAGAAAGACAGAGTGTAAGAAAAACAGAGTGCGAGAGAGACAGAGTGCGGGAGAGAGACAGAGTGCGGGAGAGAGACTGAGTGCGGGAGAGAGACAGAGTGCGGGAGAGAGACAGAGTGCGGGAGAGAGACTGAGTGCGGGAGAGAGACAGAGTGCGGGAGAGAGACAGAGTGCGGGAGAGAGACAGAGTGCGAGAGAGAGACAGAGTGCGAGAGAGAGACAGAGTGCGAGAGGGAGACAGAGTGCGAGAGGGAGACAGAGTGCGGGAAAGAGACAGAGTGCGGGAAAGAGACAGAGTGCGGGAAAGAGACAGAGTGCGGGAGAGAGACAGAGTTTGGGAGAGAGACAGAGTATGAGGGAGAGACAGAGTGCGAGAGAGAGACACAGGGCGAGAGAGACAAACACAGAGTGCGAGAGAGACACACACAGAGTGCGAGAGAGACACACACAGAGTGCGAGAGAGACACACACAGAGTGCGAGAGAGACACACACAGAGTGCAAGAGAGACACACACAGAGTGCGAGAGAGACAGAGTGCGAGAGAGACAGAGTGCGAGAGAGACAGAGTGCGATAGAGACAGAGTGCGAGAGAGACAGAGTGCGAGAGAGACAGAGTGCGAGAGAGACAGAGTGCAAGAGAGACAGAGTGCGAGAGAGACAGAGTGCGAGAGAGACAGAGTGCGAGAGAGACAGAGTGCGAGAGTGCGAGAGAGAGACAGAGTGCAAGTGCGAGAGAGAGACAGAGTGCGAGAGAGAGAGAGAGACAGAGTGCGAGTGCGAGAGAGAGAGACAGAGTGCGAGTGCGAGAGAGCGAGAGACAGAATGCGAGAGTGCGAGAGAGCGAGAGTGCGAGAGTGCGAGAGAGAGAGTGCAAGAGTGCGACAGAGAGAGTGCAAGAGTGCAAGAGAGACAGAGACAGAATGCGAGAGAGACAGAGACAGAGTGCGAGAGAGAGACTGAGTGCGAGAGAGAGACTGAGTGCGAGAGAGAGACTGAGTGCGAGAGAGAAACAAAGCGCGAGAGAGAGACTGAGCGTGAGAGAGAGGCTGAGTGCGAGAGAGAGACAGAGTGCTAGAGAGAGACAGAGTGCGAGAGAGACAGAGTGCGAGAGTGTGAGAGCGAGACAGAGTGCGAGAGTGCAAGAGAGAGACAGAGTGCGATTGCGAGAGAGACAGAGTGCGAGAGCGAGAGAGAGACAGAGTGCGAGAGAGAGAGAGACAGAGTGCGATAGAGAGAGAGGGACAGTGCGAGAGAGAGAGAGAGACAGTGCGAGAGTGCGAGAGACAGCCAGAGTGCGAGAGAGACAGAGTGAGAGTGCGAGAGAGAGACAGATTGCGAGAAAGAGCGAGAGTGTGAGAGAGAGAGACAGAGCGAGAGAGAGAGATAGGGTGAGAGTGTGAGAGAGAGACAGAATGCAAAGAGAGCGAGAGTGTGAGAAAGAGAGACAGAGCGAGAGAGCGAGAAAAAGAGACAGGGTGAGAGTGCGAGAGAGAGAGATAGAGTGCGAGAGAGACAGATTGTGAGAGCGCGAGAGAGAGAGAGAGAGCGAGAGTGCGAGAGATAGAGAGAGCGCAAGATTGCAAGAGAGAGACAGAGTGCGAGAGAGAGACAGAGTGCGAGAGAGAGACAGAGTGCGAGAGAGAGACAGAGTGCGAGAGAGAGACAGAGTGCGAGAGAGAGACAGAGTGCGAGAGAGAGACAGAGTGCGAGAGAGAGACAGAGTGCGGGAGAGTGACAGAGTGCAAGAGAGAGACAGAGTGCAAGAGTGCGAGAGAGAGCGAGAGTGCGAGAGAGAGAGAGACAGAGCGAGAGTGCAAGAGATAGAGACAGAGTGCGAGAGTGCGAGAGAGAGACAGAGTGTGAGAGTGCAAGAGAGAGACAGTGCGAGAGTGCGAGAGAGAGACAGAGTGCGAGAGAGAGACAGAGTGCGAGAGAGAGACAGAGGGCGAGAGAGACACACACAGAGTGCGAAAGAGACACACACAGAGTGCGAGAGAGACACACACAGAGTGCGAGAGAGACACACACAGAGTGCGAGAGAGACAGCGTGCGAGAGAGACAGAGTGCGAGAGAGACAGAGTGCGAGAGAGAACACACAGAGTGCAAGAGAGAGACACACAGAGTGCGAGAGTGCGAGAGAGACACAGTGCGAGAGAGACAGAGTGCGAGAGAGACAGAGTGCGAGAGAGACAGAGTGCGAGAGAGACAGAGTGCGAGAGAGACAGAGTGCGAGAGAGACAGAGTGCGAGAGTCCGAGAGAGAGACAGAGTGCAAGTGCGAGAGAGAGACAGAGTGCGAGAGAGAGAGAGAGACAGAGTGCGAGAGAGAGAGAGAGACAGAGTGCGAAAGAGAGAGAGAGACAGAGTGCGAGAGAGAGACAGTGCGAGAGTGCGAGAGAGAGAGCCAGAGTGCGAGGGTGAGAGAGACAGAGTGCGAGTGCGAGAGAGAGACAGAGTGCGAGAGAGAGAGAGACAGTGCGAGAGTGCGAGAGAAGCCAGAGTACGAGAGAGAGAGAGACAGAGTGAGAGTGCGAGAGAGAGACAGAATGCGAGAGAGAGCGAGAGTGCGAGAGAGAGAGCGAGAGTGCGAGAGAGAGCGAGAGTTTGAGAGAGAGAGCGAGAGTGCGAGAGAGAGGGACAGAGTGCGAGAGAGAGACAGAGTGCGGGAGAGAGACAGAGTGCGGGAGAGAGACAGAGTGCGGGAGAGAGACAGAGTGCGGGAGAGAGACAGAGTGCGAGAGAGACTGAGTGCAAGAGAAAGACACACAGAGTGCGAGAGAGAGACACATAGTGTGCGACAGAGAGACACACAGAGTGCGAGAGAGACAGAGTGCGAGAGAGACAGAGTGCGAGAGAGACAGAGTGCGAGAGAGACAGAGTGCGAGAGAGACAGAGTGCGAGAGAGACAGAGTGCGAGAGAGAGAGAGACAGAGTGCGAGAGAGAGAGAGACAGAGTGCGAGAGAGAGAGAGACAGAGTGCGAGAGAGAGAGAGACTGAGTGCGAGAGAGAGAGAGACAGAGTGCGAGAGAGAGACTGAGTGCGAGAGAGAGACTGAGCGCGAGAGAGAGACTGAGCGCGAGAGAGAGACTGAGCGCGAGAGAGAGACTGAGCGCGAGAGAGAGACTGAGCGCGAGAGAGAGACAGAGTGCGAGAGAGACAGAGTGCGAGAGAGACAGAGTGCGAGAGCGTGAGAGAGAGACAGAGTGCGAGAGTGCGAGAGAGAGACAGAGTGCGATTGCGAGAGAGACAGAGTGCGAGAGAGCGAGAGAGTGCCAGAGTGCAAGGGTGAGAGAGAGAAAGAGATAGTGCGAGAGTGCGAGAGAGAGCTAGAGTGCGAGAGAGAGACAGAGTGAGAGTGCGAGAGAGAGACAGATTGCGAGAGAGAGTGAGAGTGTGAGAGAGAGAGACGGAGCGAGAGAGCGAGAGAGAGAGATAGGGTGAGAGTGTGAGAGAGAGACAGAATGCGAGAGAGAGCGAGAGTGTGAGAAAGAGAGACAGAGCGAGAGAGCGAGAGAGAGAGACAGGGTGAGAGTGCGAGAGAGAGAGATAGAGTGCGAGAGAGACAGATTGTGAGAGCGTGAGAGAGAGAGAGAGATAGAGAGAGCGAGAGTGCGAGAGATAGAGAGAGTGAGAGCGAGAGAGAGACAGAGTGCGGGAGAGAGACAGAGTTTGGGAGAGAGACAGAGTGTGAGACAGAGACAGAGTGCAAGAGTGCGAGAGAGAGAGACAGAGTGCAAGAGTGCGAGAGAGAGCGAGAGTGTGAGAGAGAGAGAGACAGAGCGAGAGCGCGAGAGAGAGAGAGACAGAGCGAGAGTGCGAGAGATAGAGACAGAGTGCGAGAGTGCGAGAGAGAGACATTGTGAGAGTGCGAGAGAGAGACAGAGTGCGAGAGAGAGACAGAGAGTGAGAGACAGACAGAGTGCGAGAGAGAGACAGAGTGCGAGAGAGACACACACAGAGTGCGAGAGAGACACACACAGAGTGCGAGAGAGACACACACAGAGTGCGAGAGAGAGACTGAGTGCGAGAGAGAGACTGAGTGCGAGAGAAAGACTGAGTGCGAGAGAAAGACACACAGAGTGCGAGAGTGCGAGAAAGACAGAGTGTAAGAAAAACAGAGTGCGAGAGAGACAGAGTGCGGGAGAGAGACAGAGTGCGGGAGAGAGACTGAGTGCGGGAGAGAGACAGAGTGCGGGAGAGAGACAGAGTGCGGGAGAGAGACTGAGTGCGGGAGAGAGACAGAGTGCGGGAGAGAGACAGAGTGCGGGAGAGAGACAGAGTGCGAGAGAGAGACAGAGTGCGAGAGAGAGACAGAGTGCGAGAGGGAGACAGAGTGCGAGAGGGAGACAGAGTGCGGGAAAGAGACAGAGTGCGGGAAAGAGACAGAGTGCGGGAAAGAGACAGAGTGCGGGAGAGAGACAGAGTTTGGGAGAGAGACAGAGTATGAGGGAGAGACAGAGTGCGAGAGAGAGACACAGGGCGAGAGAGACAAACACAGAGTGCGAGAGAGACACACACAGAGTGCGAGAGAGACACACACAGAGTGCGAGAGAGACACACACAGAGTGCGAGAGAGACACACACAGAGTGCAAGAGAGACACACACAGAGTGCGAGAGAGACAGAGTGCGAGAGAGACAGAGTGCGAGAGAGACAGAGTGCGATAGAGACAGAGTGCGAGAGAGACAGAGTGCGAGAGAGACAGAGTGCGAGAGAGACAGAGTGCGAGAGTGCGAGAGAGAGACAGAGTGCAAGTGCGAGAGAGAGACAGAGTGCGAGAGAGAGAGAGAGAGTGCGAGTGCGAGAGAGAGAGACAGAGTGCGAGTGCGAGAGAGCGAGAGACAGAATGCGAGAGTGCGAGAGAGCGAGAGTGCGAGAGTGCGAGAGAGAGAGTGCAAGAGTGCGACAGAGAGAGTGCAAGAGTGCAAGAGAGACAGAGACAGAATGCGAGAGAGACAGAGACAGAGTGCGAGAGAGAGACTGAGTGCGAGAGAGAGACTGAGTGCGAGAGAGAGACTGAGTGCGAGAGAGAAACAAAGCGCGAGAGAGAGACTGAGCGTGAGAGAGAGGCTGAGTGCGAGAGAGAGACAGAGTGCAAGAGAGAGACAGAGTGCGAGAGAGACAGAGTGCGAGAGTGTGAGAGCGAGACAGAGTGCGAGAGTGCAAGAGAGAGACAGAGTGCGATTGCGAGAGAGACAGAGTGCGAGAGCGAGAGAGAGACAGAGTGCGAGAGAGAGAGAGACAGAGTGCGATAGAGAGAGAGAGACAGTGCGAGAGAGAGAGAGAGACAGTGCGAGAGTGCGAGAGACAGCCAGAGTGCGAGAGAGACAGAGTGAGAGTGCGAGAGAGAGACAGATTGCGAGAGAGAGCGAGAGTGTGAGAGAGAGAGACAGAGCGAGAGAGAGAGATAGGGTGAGAGTGTGAGAGAGAGACAGAATGCAAAGAGAGCGAGAGTGTGAGAAAGAGAGACAGAGCGAGAGAGCGAGAAAAAGAGACAGGGTGAGAGTGCGAGAGAGAGAGATAGAGTGCGAGAGAGACAGATTGTGAGAGCGCGAGAGAGAGAGAGAGAGCGAGAGTGCGAGAGATAGAGAGAGCGCAAGATTGCAAGAGAGAGACAGAGTGCGAGAGAGAGACAGAGTGCGAGAGAGAGACAGAGTGCGAGAGAGAGACAGAGTGCGAGAGAGAGACAGAGTGCGAGAGAGAGACAGAGTGCGAGAGAGAGACAGAGTGCGAGAGAGAGACAGAGTGCGGGAGAGTGACAGAGTGCAAGAGAGAGACAGAGTGCAAGAGTGCGAGAGAGAGCGAGAGTGCGAGAGAGAGAGAGACAGAGCGAGAGTGCAAGAGATAGAGACAGAGTGCGAGAGTGCGAGAGAGAGACAGAGTGTGAGAGTGCAAGAGAGAGACAGTGCGAGAGTGCGAGAGAGAGACAGAGTGCGAGAGAGAGACAGAGTGCGAGAGAGAGACAGAGGGCGAGAGAGACACACACAGAGTGCGAAAGAGACACACACAGAGTGCGAGAGAGACACACACAGAGTGCGAGAGAGACACACACAGAGTGCGAGAGAGACAGCGTGCGAGAGAGACAGAGTGCGAGAGAGACAGAGTGCGAGAGAGAACACACAGAGTGCAAGAGAGAGACACACAGAGTGCGAGAGTGCGAGAGAGACACAGTGCGAGAGAGACAGAGTGCGAGAGAGACAGAGTGCGAGAGAGACAGAGTGCGAGAGAGACAGAGTGCGAGAGAGACAGAGTGCGAGAGTCCGAGAGAGAGACAGAGTGCAAGTGCGAGAGAGAGACAGAGTGCGAGAGAGAGAGAGAGACAGAGTGCGAGAGAGAGAGAGAGACAGAGTGCGAGAGAGAGAGAGAGACAGAGTGCGAGAGAGAGACAGTGCGAGAGTGCGAGAGAGAGAGCCAGAGTGCGAGGGTGAGAGAGACAGAGTGCGAGTGCGAGAGAGAGACAGAGTGCGAGAGAGAGAGAGACAGTGCGAGAGTGCGAGAGAAGCCAGAGTACGAGAGAGAGAGAGACAGAGTGAGAGTGCGAGAGAGAGACAGAATGCGAGAGAGAGCGAGAGTGCGAGAGAGAGAGCGAGAGTGCGAGAGAGAGCGAGAGTTTGAGAGAGAGAGCGAGAGTGCGAGAGAGAGGGACAGAGTGCGAGAGAGAGACAGAGTGCGGGAGAGAGACAGAGTGCGGGAGAGAGACAGAGTGCGGGAGAGAGACAGAGTGCGAGAGAGAGACAGAGTGCGAGAGAGACTGAGTGCAAGAGAAAGACACACAGAGTGCGAGAGAGAGACACATAGTGTGCGACAGAGAGACACACAGAGTGCGAGAGAGACAGAGTGCGAGAGAGACAGAGTGCGAGAGAGACAGAGTGCGAGAGAGACAGAGTGCGAGAGAGACAGAGTGCGAGAGAGACAGAGTGCGAGAGAGAGAGAGACAGAGTGCGAGAGAGAGAGAGACAGAGTGCGAGAGAGAGAGAGACAGAGTGCGAGAGAGAGAGAGACTGAGTGCGAGAGAGAGAGAGACAGAGTGCGAGAGAGAGACTGAGTGCGAGAGAGAGACTGAGCGCGAGAGAGAGACTGAGCGCGAGAGAGAGACTGAGCGCGAGAGAGAGACTGAGCGCGAGAGAGAGACTGAGCGCGAGAGAGAGACTGAGCGCGAGAGAGAGACAGAGTGCGAGAGAGACAGAGTGCGAGAGAGACAGAGTGCGAGAGCGTGAGAGAGAGACAGAGTGCGAGAGTGCGAGAGAGAGACAGAGTGCGATTGCGAGAGAGACAGAGTGCGAGAGAGCGAGAGAGTGCCAGAGTGCAAGGGTGAGAGAGAGAAAGAGATAGTGCGAGAGTGCGAGAGAGAGCTAGAGTGCGAGAGAGAGACAGAGTGAGAGTGCGAGAGAGAGACAGATTGCGAGAGAGAGCGAGAGTGTGAGAGAGAGAGACGGAGCGAGAGAGCGAGAGAGAGAGATAGGGTGAGAGTGTGAGAGAGAGACAGAATGCGAGAGAGAGTGAGAGTGTGAGAAAGAGAGACAGAGCGAGAGAGCGAGAGAGAGAGACAGGGTGAGAGTGCGAGAGAGGGAGATAGAGTGCGAGAGAGACAGATTGTGAGAGCGTGAGAGAGAGAGAGAGAGAGAGAGAGCGAGAGTGCGAGAGATAGAGAGAGTGAGAGCGAGAGAGAGACAGAGTGCGGGAGAGAGACAGAGTTTGGGAGAGAGACAGAGTGTGAGACAGAGACAGAGTGCAAGAGTGCGAGAGAGAGAGACAGAGTGCAAGAGTGCGAGAGAGAGCGAGAGTGTGAGAGAGAGAGAGACAGAGCGAGAGCGCGAGAGAGAGAGAGACAGAGCGAGAGTGCGAGAGATAGAGACAGAGTGCGAGAGTGCGAGAGAGAGACATTGTGAGAGTGCGAGAGAGAGACAGAGTGCGAGAGAGAGACAGAGAGCGAGAGACAGACAGAGTGCGAGAGAGAGACAGAGTGCGAGAGAGACACACACAGAGTGCGAGAGAGACACACACAGAGTGCGAGAGAGACACACACAGAGTGCGAGAGAGAGACTGAGTGCGAGAGAGAGACTGAGTGCGAGAGAAAGACTGAGTGCGAGAGAAAGACACACAGAGTGCGAGAGTGCGAGAAAGACAGAGTGTAAGAAAAACAGAGTGCGAGAGAGACAGAGTGCGGGAGAGAGACAGAGTGCGGGAGAGAGACTGAGTGCGGGAGAGAGACAGAGTGCGGGAGAGAGACAGAGTGCGGGAGAGAGACTGAGTGCGGGAGAGAGACAGAGTGCGGGAGAGAGACAGAGTGCGGGAGAGAGACAGAGTGCGAGAGAGAGACAGAGTGCGAGAGAGAGACAGAGTGCGAGAGGGAGACAGAGTGCGAGAGGGAGACAGAGTGCGGGAAAGAGACAGAGTGCGGGAAAGAGACAGAGTGCGGGAAAGAGACAGAGTGCGGGAGAGAGACAGAGTTTGGGAGAGAGACAGAGTATGAGGGAGAGACAGAGTGCGAGAGAGAGACACAGGGCGAGAGAGACAAACACAGAGTGCGAGAGAGACACACACAGAGTGCGAGAGAGACACACACAGAGTGCGAGAGAGACACACACAGAGTGCGAGAGAGACACACACAGAGTGCGAGAGAGACACACACAGAGTGCGAGAGAGACACACACAGAGTGCGAGAGAGACAGAGTGCGAGAGAGACAGAGTGCGAGAGAGACAGAGTGCGAGAGAGACAGAGTGCGATAGAGACAGAGTGCGAGAGAGACAGAGTGCGAGAGAGACAGAGTGCGAGAGAGACAGAGTGCGAGAGAGACAGAGTGCGAGAGAGACAGAGTGCGAGAGAGACAGAGTGCGAGAGTGCGAGAGAGAGACAGAGTGCAAGTGCGAGAGAGAGACAGAGTGCGAGAGAGAGAGAGAGACAGAGTGCGAGTGCGAGAGAGAGAGACAGAGTGCGAGTGCGAGAGAGCGAGAGACAGAATGCGAGAGTGCGAGAGAGCGAGAGTGCGAGAGTGCGAGAGAGAGAGTGCAAGAGTGCGACAGAGAGAGTGCAAGAGTGCAAGAGAGACAGAGACAGAATGCGAGAGAGACAGAGACAGAGTGCGAGAGAGAGACTGAGTGCGAGAGAGAGACTGAGTGCGAGAGAGAGACTGAGTGCGAGAGAGAAACAAAGCGCGAGAGAGAGACTGAGCGTGAGAGAGAGGCTGAGTGCGAGAGAGAGACAGAGTGCTAGAGAGAGACAGAGTGCGAGAGAGACAGAGTGCGAGAGTGTGAGAGCGAGACAGAGTGCGAGAGTGCAAGAGAGAGACAGAGTGCGATTGCGAGAGAGACAGAGTGCGAGAGCGAGAGAGAGACAGAGTGCGAGAGAGAGAGAGACAGAGTGCGATAGAGAGAGAGAGACAGTGCGAGAGAGAGAGAGAGACAGTGCGAGAGTGCGAGAGACAGCCAGAGTGCGAGAGAGACAGAGTGAGAGTGCGAGAGAGAGACAGATTGCGAGAGAGAGCGAGAGTGTGAGAGAGAGAGACAGAGCGAGAGAGAGAGATAGGGTGAGAGTGTGAGAGAGAGACAGAATGCAAAGAGAGCGAGAGTGTGAGAAAGAGAGACAGAGCGAGAGAGCGAGAAAAAGAGACAGGGTGAGAGTGCGAGAGAGAGAGATAGAGTGCGAGAGAGACAGATTGTGAGAGCGCGAGAGAGAGAGAGAGAGCGAGAGTGCGAGAGATAGAGAGAGCGCAAGATTGCAAGAGAGAGACAGAGTGCGAGAGAGAGACAGAGTGCGAGAGAGAGACAGAGTGCGAGAGAGAGACAGAGTGCGAGAGAGAGACAGAGTGCGGGAGAGTGACAGAGTGCAAGAGAGAGACAGAGTGCAAGAGTGCGAGAGAGAGCGAGAGTGCGAGAGAGAGAGAGACAGAGCGAGAGTGCAAGAGATAGAGACAGAGTGCGAGAGTGCGAGAGAGAGACAGAGTGTGAGAGTGCAAGAGAGAGACAGTGCGAGAGTGCGAGAGAGAGACAGAGTGCGAGAGAGAGACAGAGTGCGAGAGAGAGACAGAGGGCGAGAGAGACACACACAGAGTGCGAAAGAGACACACACAGAGTGCGAGAGAGACACACACAGAGTGCGAGAGAGACACACACAGAGTGCGAGAGAGACAGCGTGCGAGAGAGACAGAGTGCGAGAGAGACAGAGTGCGAGAGAGAACACACAGAGTGCAAGAGAGAGACACACAGAGTGCGAGAGTGCGAGAGAGACACAGTGCGAGAGAGACAGAGTGCGAGAGAGACAGAGTGCGAGAGAGACAGAGTGCGAGAGAGACAGAGTGCGAGAGTCCGAGAGAGAGACAGAGTGCAAGTGCGAGAGAGAGACAGAGTGCGAGAGAGAGAGAGAGACAGAGTGCGAGAGAGAGAGAGAGACAGAGTGCGAGAGAGAGAGAGAGACAGAGTGCGAGAGAGAGACAGTGCGAGAGTGCGAGAGAGAGAGCCAGAGTGCGAGGGTGAGAGAGACAGAGTGCGAGTGCGAGAGAGAGACAGAGTGCGAGAGAGAGAGAGACAGTGCGAGAGTGCGAGAGAAGCCAGAGTACGAGAGAGAGAGAGACAGAGTGAGAGTGCGAGAGAGAGACAGAATGCGAGAGAGCGAGAGTGTGAGAGAGAGCGAGAGTGCGAGAGAGAGAGCGAGAGTGCGAGAGAGAGCGAGAGTGTGAGAGAGAGAGCGAGAGTGCGAGAGAGAGGGACAGAGTGCGAGAGAGAGACAGAGTGCGAGAGAGAGGGACAGAGTGCGAGAGAGAGACAGAGTGCGAGAGAGACTGAGTGCGAGAGAAAGACACACAGAGTGCGAGAGAGAGACACATAGTGTGCGACAGAGAGACACACAGAGTGCGAGAGAGACAGAGTGCGAGAGAGACAGAGTGCGAGAGAGACAGAGTGCGAGAGAGACAGAGTGCGAGAGAGACAGAGTGCGAGAGAGACAGAGTGCGAGAGAGACAGAGTGCGAGAGAGACAGAGTGCGAGAGAGATTGGGTGCGAGAGAGACAGGGTGCGAGAGAGACAGGGTGCAAGATAGACAGAGTGCGAGAGAGACAGAGTGTGAGAGAGACAGAGTGTGAGAGTGCGAGAGAGAGAGAGAGCGAGAGTGTGAGAGAGAGAGCGCAAGAGTCCGAGAGAGAGTGAGCGTGAGAGAGAGACAGAGTGCAAGAGTGAGACAGAGTGCAAGCGTGAGACAGAGTGCAAGAGTGAGACAGAGTGCGAGAGTGAGACAGAGTGCGAGAGTGAGACACACAGAGTGAGACACACAGAGTGAGACACAGAGAGCGTGAGAGAGAGACAGAGTGCGAGTGCGAGAGAGCGAGAGACAGAATGCGAGAGTGCGAGAGAGCGAGAGACAAAGTGCGAGAGTTCGAGAGTGTGAGAGTGCGAGAGAGAGAGTGCAAGAGTGTGACAGAGAGAAAGCAAGAGTGCAAGAGAGAGAGAGAAAGAGTGCGAGAGAGAGAGAGAGACAGAGGGCGAGAGAGAGAGAGACAGAGTGCGAGAGAAAGAGAGACAGAGTGCGAGAGAGAGAGAGACAGAGTGCAAGAGAGAGACAGAGTGCGAGAGAGAGACTGAGTGCGAGAGAGAGACTGAGTGCGAGAGAGAGACTGAGTGCGAGAGAGAGACTGAGTGCGAGAGAGGGATAGAGCGCGAGAGAGAGACTGAGCGCGAGAGAAAGGCAGAGTGCGAGAGAGAGACAGAGTGCGAGAGAGACAGAGTGCGAGAGTGCGAGAGAGATACAAAGTGCGAGTGCGAGAGAGAGACAGAGTGCGAGAGTGCGAGAGACAGTGCGAGAGCGCGAGAGAGAGCCAGAGTGCGAGAGAGAGACAGAGTGCGAGAGAGAGACAGAGTGCGAGAGAGAGAAAGAGTGCGAGAGAGAGACAGAGTGCGAGAGAGAGTGAGAGTGTGAGAGAGAGAGACAGAGCGAGAGAGCGAGAGAGAGAGACAGGGTGAGAGTGTGAGAGAGTGACAGAATGCGAGAGAGAGCGAGAGTGTGAGAAAGAGAGACAGAGCGAGAGAGCGAGAGAGAGAGACAGGGTGAGAGTGCGAGAGAGAGAGATAGAGTGCGAGAGAGACAGATTGTGAGAGTGCGAGAGAGAGAGAGAGAGAGCGATAGTGCGAGAAATAGAGAGAGCGAGAGAGAGCGCAAGTGTGCGAGAGAGAGACAGAGTGCGAGAGAGAGACAGAGTGCGAGAGAGAGACAGAGTGCGAGAGAGAGAGAGACAGAGTGAGAGTGCGAGAGAGAGACAGAATGCGAGAGAGAGCGAGAGTGTGAGAGAGAGCGAGAGTGCGAGAGAGAGAGCGAGAGTGCGAGAGAGAGCAAGAGTGTGAGAGAGAGAGCGAGAATGCGAGAGAGAGGGACAGAGTGCGAGAGAGAGACAGAGTGCGGGAGAGAGACAGAGTGCGAGAGAGACTGAGAGCAAGAGAAACACACACAGAGTGCGAGAGAGAGACACATAGTGTGCGACAGAGAGACACACAGAGTGCGAGAGAGACAGAGTGCGAGAGAGACAGAGTGCGAGAGAGACAGCGTGCGAGAGAGACAGAGTGCGAGAGAGACAGAGTGCGAGAGAGAGAGAGACAGAGTGCGAGAGAGAGAGAGACAGAGTGCGAGAGAGAGAGAGACAGAGTGCGAGAGAGAGAGAGACTGAGTGCGAGAGAGAGACTGAGTGCGAGAGAGAGACTGAGCGCGAGAGAGAGACTGAGCGCGAGAGAGAGACTGAGCGCGAGAGAGAGACTGAGCGCGAGAGACTGAGCGCGAGAGAGAGACTGAGCGCGAGAGAGAGACTGAGCGCGAGAGAGAGACTGAGCGCGAGAGAGAGGCAGAGTGCGAGAGAGAGACAGAGTGCGAGAGAGAGACAGAGTGCGAGAGAGACAGAGTGCGAGAGAGACAGAGTGCGAGAGCGTGAGGGAGAGACAGAGTGCGATTGCGAGAGAGACAGAGTGCGAGAGAGCGAGAGAGAGCCAGAGTGCAAGGGTGAGAGAGAGAAAGAGACAGTGCGAGAGTGCGAGAGAGAGCTAGAGTGCGAGAGAGAGACAGAGTGAGAGTGCGAGAGAGAGACAGATTGCGAGAGAGAGCGAGAGTGTGAGAGAGAGAGACGGAGCGAGAGAGCGAGAGAGAGAGATAGGGTGAGAGTGTGAGAGAGAGACAGAATGCGAGAGAGAGTGAGAGTGTGAGAAAGAGAGACAGAGCGAGAGAGCGAGAGAGAGAGACAGGGTGAGAGTGCGAGAGAGAGAGATAGAGTGCGAGAGAGACAGATTGTGAGAGCGTGAGAGAGAGAGAGAGCGAGAGTGCGAGAGATAGAGAGAGTGAGAGCGAGAGAGAGACAGAGTGCGGGAGAGAGACAGAGTTTGGGAGAGAGACAGAGTGTGAGACAGAGACAGAGTGCAAGAGTGCGAGAGAGAGAGACAGAGTGCAAGAGTGCGAGAGAGAGCGAGAGTGTGAGAGAGAGAGAGACAGAGCGAGAGCGCGAGAGAGAGAGAGACAGAGCGAGAGTGCGAGAGATAGAGACAGAGTGCGAGAGTGCGAGAGAGAGACATTGTGAGAGTGCGAGAGAGAGACAGAGTGCGAGAGAGAGACAGAGAGCGAGAGAGAGACAGAGTGCGAGAGAGAGACAGAGTGCGAGAGAGACACACACAGAGTGCGAGAGAGACACACACAGAGTGCGAGAGAGACACACACAGAGTGCGAGAGAGAGACTGAGTGCGAGAGAGAGACTGAGTGCGAGAGAAAGACTGAGTGCGAGAGAAAGACACACAGAGTGCGAGAGTGCGAGAAAGACAGAGTGTAAGAAAAACAGAGTGCGAGAGAGACAGAGTGCGGGAGAGAGACAGAGTGCGGGAGAGAGACAGAGTGCGGGAGAGAGACAGAGTGCGGGAGAGTGACAGAGTGCGGGAGAGAGACAGAGTGCGGGAGAGAGACAGAGTGCGAGAGGGAGACAGAGTGGGGAAAGAAACAGAGTGCGGGAAAGAGACAGAGTGCGGGAAAGAGACAGAGTGCGGGAGAGAGACAGAGTTTGGGAGAGAGACAGAGTATGAGGGAGAGACAGAGTGCGAGAGAGAGACACAGGGCGAGAGAGACAAACACAGAGTGCGAGACAGACACACACAGAGTGCGAGAGAGACACACGCAGAGTGCAAGAGAGACACACACAGAGTGCGAGAGAGACACACACAGAGTGCGAGAGAGACAGAGTGCGAGAGAGACAGAGTGCGAGAGAGACAGAGTGCGAGAGAGAGTGCGAGAGAGACAGAGTGCGAGAGAGACAGAGTGCGAGAGAGACAGAGTGCGAGAGAGACAGAGTGCGAGAGTGCGAGAGAGAGACAGAGTGCAAGTGCGAGAGAGAGACAGAGTGCGAGAGAGAGAGAGAGACAGAGTGCGAGTGCGAGAGAGAGAGACAGAGTGCGAGTGCGAGAGAGCGAGAGACAGAATGCGAGAGTGCGAGAGAGCGAGAGTGCGAGAGAGAGAGTGCAAGAGTGCGACAGAGAGAGTGCAAGAGTGCAAGAGAGACAGAGACAGAATGCGAGAGAGAGACAGAGTGCGAGAGAGAGACTGAGTGTGAGAGAGAGGCTGAGTGCGAGAGAGAGACAGAGTGCAAGAGAGAGACAGAGTGCGAGAGTGCAAGAGAGAGACAGAGTGCGATTGCGAGAGAGACAGAGTGCGAGGGCGAGAGAGAGACAGAGTGCCAGAGAGAGAGAGACAGAGTGCGAGAGAGAGAGAGAGACAGTGCGAGAGAGAGAGAGAGACAGTGCGAGAGTGCGAGAGACAGCCAGAGTGCGAGAGAGACAGAGTGAGAGTGCGAGAGAGAGACAGATTGCGAGAGAGAGCGAGAGTGTGAGAGAGAGAGACAGAGCGAGAGAGAGAGATAGAGTGAGAGTGTGAGAGAGAGACAGAATGCAAAGAGAGCGAGAGTGTGAGAAAGAGAGACAGAGCGAGAGAGCGAGAGAAAGAGACAGGGTGAGAGTGCGAGAGAGAGAGATAGAGTGCGAGAGAGACAGATTGTGAGAGCGCGAGAGAGAGAGAGAGAGCGAGAGAGCGAGAGTTAGAGAGAGCGCAAGATTGCAAGAGAGAGACAGAGTGCGAGAGAGAGACAGAGTGCGAGAGAGAGACAGAGTGCGAGAGAGAGACAGAGTGCGAGAGAGAGACAGAGTGCGAGAGAGAGACAGAGTGCGAGAGAGAGACAGAGTGCGAGAGAGAGACAGAGTGCGGGAGAGTGACAGAGTGCAAGAGAGAGACAGAGTGCAAGAGTGCGAGAGAGAGCGAGAGTGCGAGAGAGAGAGAGACAGAGCGAGAGTGCGAGAGAGAGACAGAGCGAGAGTGCGAGAGAGAGACAGAGTGTGAGAGTGCGAGAGAGAGACAGTGCGAGAGCGCGAGAGAGAGACAGAGTGCGAGAGAGAGACAGAGTGCGAGAGAGAGACAGAGTGCGAGAGAGAGACAGAGGGCGAGAGAGACACACACAGAGTGCGAGAGAGACACACACAGAGTGCGAGAGAGACAGAGTGCGAGAGAGACAGAGTGCGAGAGAGACAGAGTGCGAGAGAGAACACACAGAGTGCAAGAGAGAGACACACAGAGTGCGAGAGTGCGAGAGAGACACAGTGCGAGAGAGACAGAGTGCGAGAGAGACAGAGTGCGAGAGAGACAGAGTGCGAGAGAGACAGAGTGCGAGAGAGACAGAGTGCGAGAGTCCGAGAGAGAGACAGAGTGCAAGTGCGAGAGAGAGACAGAGTGCGAGAGAGAGAGAGAGACAGAGTGCGAGAGAGAGAGAGAGACAGAGTGCGAGAGAGAGACAGTGCGAGAGTGCGAGAGAGAGAGCCAGAGTGCGAGAGTGAGAGAGACAGAGTGCGAGTGCGAGTGCGAGAGAGAGAGAGAGAGAGACAGTGCGAGAGTGCGAGAGAAGCCAGAGTACGAGAGAGAGAGAGACAGAGTGAGAGTGCGAGAGAGAGACAGAATGCGAGAGAGAGCGAGAGTGTGAGAGAGAGCGAGAGTGCGAGAGAGAGAGCGAGAGTGCGAGAGAGAGCGAGAGTGTGAGAGAGAGAGCGAGAGTGCGAGAGAGAGGGACAGAGTGCGAGAGAGAGACAGAGTGCGAGAGAGAGGGACAGAGTGCGAGAGAGAGAGACAGAGTGCGGGAGAGAGACAGAGTGCGAGAGAGACTGAGTGCGAGAGAAAGACACACAGAGTGCGAGAGAGAGACACATAGTGTGCGACAGAGAGACACACAGAGTGCGAGAGAGACAGAGTGTGAGAGAGACAGAGTGCGAGAGAGACAGAGTGCGAGAGAGACAGAGTGCGAGAGAGACAGAGTGCGAGAGAGACAGAGTGCGAGAGAGACAGAGTGCGAGAGAGACAGAGTGCGAGAGAGACAGAGTGCGAGAGAGACAGGGTGCGAGAGAGACAGGGTGCGAGAGAGACAGGGTGCGAGAGAGACAGGGTGCGAGAGAGACAGGGTGCGAGAGAGACAGGGTGCGAGAGAGACAGGGTGCAATAGAGACAGAGTGCGAGAGAGACAGAGTGTGAGAGAGACAGAGTGTGAGAGTGCGAGAGAGAGAGAGAGCGAGAGTGTGAGAGAGAGAGCGCAAGAGTCCGAGAGAGAGTGAGCGTGAGAGAGAGACAGAGTGCAAGAGTGAGACAGAGTGCAAGAGTGAGACAGAGTGCAAGAGTGAGACAGAGTGCAAGAGTGAGACAGAGTGCGAGAGTGAGACAGAGTGCGAGAGTGAGACAGAGTGCGAGAGTGAGACACACAGAGTGAGACACACAGAGTGAGACACAGAGAGCGTGAGAGAGAGACAGAGTGCGAGTGCGAGAGAGCGAGAGACAGAATGCGAGAGTGTGAGAGAGCGAGAGACAAAGTGCGAGAGTGCGAGAGTGTGAGTGCGAGAGAGAGAGTGCAAGAGTGTGACAGAGAGAAAGCAAGAGTGCAAGAGAGAGAGAGACAGAGTGCGAGAGAGAGAGAGAGACAGAGTGCGAGAGAGAGAGAGACAGAGTGCGAGAGAAAGAGAGACAGAGTGCGAGAGAGAGAGAGACAGAGTGCAAGAGAGAGACAGAGTGCGAGAGAGAGACTGAGTGCGAGAGAGAGACTGAGTGCGAGAGAGAGACTGAGTGCGAGAGAGAGACTGAGTGCGAGAGAGGGATAGAGCGCGAGAGAGAGACTGAGCGCGAGAGAAAGGCAGAGTGCGAGAGAGAGACAGAGTGCGAGAGAGACAGAGTGCGAGAGTGCGAGAGAGATACAAAGTGCGAGTGCGAGAGAGAGACAGAGTGCGAGAGTGCGAGAGACAGTGCGAGAGCACGAGAGAGAGCCAGAGTGCGAGAGAGAGACAGAGTGCGAGAGAGAGAAAGAGTGCGAGAGAGAGACAGAGTGCGAGAGAGAGTGAGAGTGTGAGAGAGAGAGAGAGAGCGAGAGAGCGAGAGAGAGAGAGAGAGCGACAGTGCGAGAAATAGAGAGAGCGAGAGAGAGCGCAAGTGTGCGAGAGAGAGACAGAGTGCGAGAGAGAGACAGAGTGCGAGAGAGAGACAGAGTGCGAGAGAGAGACAGAGTGCGAGAGAGAGACAGAGTGCGAGAGAGAGAGAGGCAGTGCGAGAGTGCGAGAGAAGCCAGAGTAAGAGAGAGAGAGAGACAGAGTGAGAGTGCGAGAGAGAGACAGAATGCGAGAGAGAGCGAGAGTGTGAGAGAGAGCGAGAGTGCGAGAGAGAGCGAGAGTGCGAGAGAGAGCGAGAGTGTGAGAGAGAGAGCGAGAGTGCGAGAGAGAGGGACAGAGTGCGAGAGAGAGACAGAGTGCGGGAGAGAGACAGAGTGCGAGAGAGACTGAGTGCAAGAGAAAGACACACAGAGTGCGAGAGAGAGACACATAGTGTGCGACAGAGAGACACACAGAGTGCGAGAGAGACAGAGTGCGAGAGAGACAGAGTGCGAGAGAGACAGAGTGCGAGAGAGACAGAGTGCGAGAGAGAGAGAGTGCGAGAGAGAGAGAGACAGAGTGCGAGAGAGAGACAGAGTGCGAGAGAGAGAGAGACAGAGTGCGAGAGAGAGAGAGAGACTGAGTGCGAGAGAGAGACTGAGTGCGAGAGAGAGACTGAGTGCGAGAGAGAGACTGAGCGCAAGAGAGAGACTGAGCGCGAGAGAGAGACTGAGCGCGAGAGAGAGACTGAGCGTGAGAGAGAGACTGAGCGCGAGAGAGAGACTGAGCGCGAGAGAGAGACTGAGCGCGAGAGAGAGACAGAGTGCGAGAGAGACAGAGTGCGAGAGAGACAGAGTGCGAGAGCGTGAGAGAGAGACAGAGTGCGAGAGTGCGAGAGAGAGACAGAGTGCGATTGCGAGAGAGACAGAGTGCGAGAGAGCGAGAGAGAGCCAGAGTGCAAGGGTGAGAGATAGAAAGAGATAGTGCGAGAGTGCGAGAGAGAGCTAGAGTGCGAGAGAGAGACAGAGTGAGAGTGCGAGAGAGAGACAGATTGCGAGAGAGAGCGAGAGTGTGAGAGAGAGAGACGGAGCGAGAGAGCGAGAGAGAGAGATAGGGTGAGAGTGTGAGAGAGAGACAGAATGCGAGAGAGAGTGAGAGTGTGAGAAAGAGAGACAGAGCGAGAGAGCGAGAGAGAGAGACAGGGTGAGAGTGCGAGAGAGAGAGATAGAGTGCGAGAGAGACAGATTGTGAGAGCGTGAGAGAGAGAGAGAGAGCGAGAGTGCGAGAGATAGAGAGAGTGAGAGCGAGAGAGAGACAGAGTGCGGGAGAGAGACAGAGTTTGGGAGAGAGACTGAGTGTGAGACAGAGACAGAGTGCAAGAGTGCGAGAGAGAGAGACAGAGTGCAAGAGTGCGAGAGAGAGCGAGAGTGTGAGAGAGAGAGAGACAGAGCGAGAGTGCGAGAGAGAGAGAGACAGAGCGAGAGTGCGAGAGATAGAGACAGAGTGCGAGAGTGCGAGAGAGAGACATTCTGAGAGTGCGAGAGAGAGACAGAGTGCGAGAGAGAGACAGAGAGCGAGAGAGAGACAGAGTGCGAGAGAGAGACAGAGTGCGAGAGAGAGACAGAGTGCGAGAGAGACACACACAGAGTGCGAGAGAGACACACACAGAGTGCGAGAGAGACACACACAGAGTGCGAGAGAGAGACTGAGTGCGAGAGAGAGACTGAGTGCGAGAGAAAGACTGAGTGCGAGAGAAAGACACACTGAGTGCGAGAGTGCGAGAAAGACAGAGTGTAAGAAAAACAGAGTGCGAGAGAGACAGAGTGCGGGAGAGAGACAGAGTGCGGGAGAGAGACAGAGTGCGGGAGAGAGACAGAGTGCGGGAGAGAGACAGAGTGCGGGAGAGAGACAGAGTGCGGGAGAGAGACAGAGTGCGAGAGAGAGACAGAGTGCGAGAGGGAGACAGAGTGCGAGAGGGAGACAGAGTGCGGGAAAGAGACAGAGTGCGGGAAAGAGACAGAGTGCGGGAAAGAGACAGAGTGCGGGAGAGAGACAGAGTTTGGGAGAGAGACAGAGTATGAGGGAGAGACAGAGTGCGAGAGAGAGACACAGGGCGAGAGAGACAAACACAGAGTGCGAGAGAGACACACACAGAGTGCGAGAGAGACACACACAGAGTGCGAGAGAGACACACACAGAGTGCCAGAGAGACACACACAGAGTGCGAGAGAGACAGAGTGCGAGAGAGACAGAGTGCGAGAAAGACAGAGTGCGAGAGAGACAGAGTGCAAGAGAGACAGAGTGCGAGAGAGACAGAGTGCGAGAGAGAGAGAGTGCGAGAGAGAGAGAGTGCGAGAGAGACAGAGTGCGAGAGAGACAGAGTGCGAGAGAGACAGAGTGCGAGAGAGACAGAGTGCGAGAGTGCGAGAGAGAGACAGAGTGCAAGTGCGAGAGAGAGACAGAGTGCGAGTGCGAGAGAGAGAGACAGAGTGCGAGTGCGAGAGAGCGAGAGACAGAATGCGAGAGTGCGAGAGAGCGAGAGTGCGAGAGTGCGAGAGAGAGAGTGCAAGAGTGCGACAGAGAGAGTGCAAGATTGCAAGAGAGACAGAGACAGAATGCGAGAGAGAGACAGAGTGCGAGAGAGAGACTGAGTGCGAGAGAGAGACTGAGTGTGAGAGAGAGACTGAGTGCGAGAGAGAAACAAAGCGCGAGAGAGAGACTGAGCGTGAGAGAGAGGCTGAGTGCGAGAGAGAGACAGAGTGCAAGAGAGAGACAGAGTGCGAGAGAGACAGAGTGCGAGAGTGTGAGAGCGAGACAGAGTGCGAGAGTGCAAGAGAGAGACAGAGTGCGATTGCGAGAGAGACAGAGTGCGAGGGCGAGAGAGAGACAGAGTGCGAGAGAGAGAGAGACAGAGTGCGAGAGAGAGAGAGAGACAGTGCGAGAGAGAGAGAGAGACAGTGCGAGAGTGCGAGAGACAGCCAGAGTGCGAGAGAGACAGAGTGAGAGTGCGAGAGAGAGACAGATTGCGAGAGAGAGCGAGAGTGTGAGAGAGAGAGACAGAGCGAGAGAGAGAGATAGGGTGAGAGTGTGAGAGAGAGACAGAATGCAAAGAGAGCGAGAGTGTGAGAAAGAGAGACAGAGCGAGAGAGCGAGAGAAAGAGGCAGGGTGAGAGTGCGAGAGAGAGAGATAGAGTGCGAGAGAGACGGATTGTGAGAGCGCGAGAGAGAGAGAGAGAGCGAGAGTGCGAGAGATAGAGAGAGCGCAAGATTGCGAGAGAGAGACAGAGTGCGAGAGAGAGACAGAGTGCGAGAGAGAGACAGAGTGTGAGAGAGAGACAGAGTGCAAGAGAGAGACAGAGTGCGAGAGAGAGACAGAGTGCGAGAGAGAGACAGAGTTCAAGAGAGAGACAGAGTGCGAGAGAGAGAGAGAGTGCGAGAGAGAGACAGAGTGCGAGAGAGAGACAGAGTGCGAGAGAGAGACAGAGTGCGAGAGAGAGACAGAGTGCGGGAGAGTGACAGAGTGCAAGAGAGAGACAGAGTGCAAGAGTGCAAGAGAGAGCGAGAGTGCGAGAGAGAGAGAGACAGAGCGAGAGTGCAAGAGATAGAGACAGAGTGCGAGAGTGCGAGAGAGAGACAGAGTGTGAGAGTGCGAGAGAGAGACAGTGCGAGAGTGCGAGAGAGAGACAGAGTGCGAGAGAGAGACAGAGTGCGAGAGAGAGACAGAGGGCGAGAGAGACACACACAGAGTGCGAAAGAGACACACACAGAGTGCGAGAGAGACACACACAGAGTGCGAGAGAGACACACACAGAGTGCGAGAGAGACAGAGTGCGAGAGAGACAGAGTGCGAGAGAGACAGAGTGCGAGAGAGAACACACAGAGTGCAAGAGAGAGACACACAGAGTGCAAGAGAGAGACACACAGAGTGCGAGAGTGCGAGAGAGACACAGTGCGAGAGAGACAGAGTGCGAGAGAGACAGAGTGCGAGAGAGACAGAGTGCGAGAGTCCGAGAGAGAGACAGAGTGCAAGTGCGAGAGAGAGACAGAGTGCGAGAGAGAGAGAGAGACAGAGCGCGAGAGAGAGAGAGAGACAGAGTGCGAGAGAGAGACAGTGCGAGAGTGCGAGAGAGAGAGCCAGAGTGCGAGAGTGAGAGAGACAGAGTGCGAGTGCGAGAGAGAGACAGAGTGCGAGAGAGAGAGAGACAGTGCGAGAGTGCGAGAGAAGCCAGAGTACGAGAGAGAGAGAGACAGAGTGAGAGTGCGAGAGAGAGACAGAATGCGAGAGAGAGCGAGAGTGTGAGAGAGAGACAGAGTGCGAGAGAGACACACACAGAGTGCGAGAGAGACACACACAGAGTGCAAGAGAGACACACACAGAGTGCGAGAGAGACACACACAGAGTGCGAGAGAGAGACTGAGTGCGAGAGAAAGACACACAGAGTGCGAGAAAGACAGAGTGCGAGAGAGACAGAGTGCGAGAGAGACAGAGTGCGAGAGAGACAGAGTGCGAGAGAGACAGAGTGCGAGAGAGACAGAGTGCGAGAGAGACAGAGTGCGAGAGAGAGACAGAGTGCGAGAGAGACAGAGTGCGAGAGTGACAGAGTGCGAGAGAGACAGAGTGCGAGAGAGACAGAGTGCGAGAGAGAGACAGAGTGCGAGAGAGAGACAGAGTGCGAGAGAGAGACAGAGTGCGAGAGAGAGACAGAGTGCGAGAGAGAGACAGAGTGCGAGAGAGAGACAGAGTGCGAGAGAGAGACAGAGTACGAGAGAGAGACAGAATGCGGGAAGGAGACAGAATGCGGGAGAGAGACAGAGTTTGGGAGAGAGACAGAGTGCGAGAGAGAGACAAAGTGCAAGAGTGTGACAGAGAGAGACACAGTGCAAGATTGCGAGAGAGAGCGAGAGTGTGAGAGAGAGACAGAGCGAGAGAGCGAGAGAGAGAGAGACAGAGCGAGAGTGCGAGAGATAGAGACAGAGTGCGAGAGTGCGAGAGAGAGACAGTGTGAGAGTGCGAGAGAGAGACAGAGTGCGAGAGAGAGACAGAGAGCGAGAGAGAGACAGAGTGCGAGAGAGAGACAGAGTGCGAGAGAGAGACAGAGTGCGAGAGAGACGCACACAGAGTGCGAGAGAGACACACACAGAGTGCGAGAGAGACACGCACAGAGTGCGAGAGAGACACGCACAGAGTGCGAGAGAGAGACTGAGTGCGAGAGAAAGACACACAGAGTGCGAGAGTGCGAGAAAGACAGAGTGCGAGAGAGACAGAGTGCGAGAGAGACAGAGTGCGAGAGAGACAGAGTGCGAGAGAGACAGAGTGCGAGAGAGACAGAGTGCGAGAGAGAGACAGAGTGTGAGAGAGACAGAGTGCGAGAGTGACAGAGTGCGAGAGTGACAGAGTGCGAGAGTGACAGAGTGCGAGAGTGACAGAGTGCGAGAGAGACAGAGTGCGAGAGAGAGACAGAGTGCGAGAGAGAGTGACAGAGCGAGAGTGCGAGAGAGTGCGAGAGAGAGACAGAGTGCGAGAGAGAGACAGAGTGCGAGAGAGAGACAGAGTGCGAGAGAGACAGAGTGCGAGAGTGACAGAGTGCGAGAGTGACAGAGTGCGAGAGTGACAGAGTGCGAGAGAGAGACAGAGTGCGAGAGAGAGACAGAGTGCGAGAGAGAGACAGAGTGCGAGAGAGAGACAGAGTGCGAGAGAGAGACAGAGTGCGGGAGATAGACAGAGTGCGGGAGAGAGACAGAGTGCAAGACTGCGAGAGAGAGAGACAGAGTGCGAATGCGAGAGGGAGAGACAGAGTGCGAGAGTGCGAGAGAGAGACAGAGTGCGAGTGCGAGAGAGACAGACTTTGAGAGTGCGAGAGAGAGACAGAGTGCAAGTGCGAGAGAGAGACTGAGTGCGAGTGCGAGAGAGACAGAGTGCGAGTGCGAGAGAGACAGAGTGCGAGAGAGAGAGAGACAGAGTGCGAGAGTGTGAGAGAGAGCCAGAGTGCAAAATAGAGAGAGACAGAGTAAGAGTGCGAGAGAGAGACAGAATGCGAGAGAGAGCGAGAGTGTGAGAGAGAGAGACAGAGCGAGAGAGAGAGACAGGGTGAGAGTGCGAGAGAGAGACAGAATGCGAGAGAGAGCGAGAGTGTGAGAGAGACAGAGCGAGAGAGCGAGAGAGAGACAGGGTGAGAGTGCGAGAGAGATAGAGTGTGAGGGAGACAGAGTGTGAGAGTGCGAGAGAGAGAGAGAGAGAGCGAGAGTGCGAGAGATAGAGAGAGCGAGAGCGAGAGAGAGCGCAAGAGTGCGAGAGAGAGACAGAGTGCGAGAGAGAGACAGAGTGCGAGAGAGAGACAGAGTGCGGGAGAGAAGGACAGAGTGCGGGAGAGACTGAGTGCGAGAGAAAGACACACAGAGTGCGAGAGAGAGACACACAAAGTGCGAGAGAGACAGAGTGCGAGAGAGACAGGGTGCGTGAGAGACAGAGTGCGAGAGAGAGACAGAGTGCGAGAGAGAGACAGAGTGCGAGAGAGAGACAGAGTACGAGAGAGAGACAGAGTGCGGGAAAGAGACAGAGTGCGGGAAAGGGACAGAGTGCGGGAGAGAGACAGAGTTTGGGAGAGAGACAGAGTGCGAGAGAGAGACAGAGTGCAAGAGTGCGACAGAGAGAGACACAGTGCAAGAGTGCGAGAGAGAGCGAGAGTGTGAGAGAGAGACAGAGCGAGAGTGCGAGAGAGAGAGAGACAGAGCGAGAGTGCGAGAGATAGAGACAGAGTGCGAGATGCGAGAGAGAGACAGTGTGAGAGTGCGAGAGAGAGACAGAGTGCGAGAGAGAGACAGAGAGCGAGAGAGAGACAGAGTGCGAGAGAGAGACAGAGTGCGAGAGAGAGACAGAGTGCGAGAGAGACACACACAGAGTGCGAGAGAGACACACACAGAGTGCGAGAGAGACACACACAGAGTGCGAGAGAGACACACACAGAGTGCGAGAGAGAGACTGAGTGCAAGAGAAAGACACACAGAGTGCGAGAGTGCGAGAAAGACAGAGTGCGAGAGAGACAGAGTGCGAGAGAGACAGAGTGCGAGAGAGACAGAGTGCGAGAGAGATGAGTGCGAGAGAGACAGAGTGCGAGAGAGACAGAGTGCGAGAGAGACAGAGTGCGAGAGAGAGACAGAGTGCGAGAGAGAGACAGAGTGCGAGAGAGACAGAGTGCGAGAGTGACAGAGTGCGAGAGTGACAGAGTGCGAGAGTGACAGAGTGCGAGAGTGACAGAGTGCGAGAGTGACAGAGTGCGAGAGAGAGACAGAGTGCGAGAGAGAGACAGAGTGCGAGAGCCAGACAGAGTGCGAGAGAGAGACAGAGTGCGAGAGAGAGACAGAGTGCGAGAGAGAGACAGAGTGCGAGAGAGAGACAGAGTGCGGGAGATAGACAGAGTGCGGGAGAGAGACAGAGTGCAAGACTGCGAGAGAGAGAGACAGAGTGCGAATGCGAGAGGGAGAGACAGAGTGCGAGAGTGCGAGAGAGAGACAGAGTGCGAGTGCGAGAGAGACAGACTTTGAGAGTGCGAGAGAGAGACAGAGTGCGAGTGCGAGAGAGAGACTGAGTGCGAGTGCGAGAGAGACAGAGTGCGAGTGCGAGAGAGACAGAGTGCGAGAGAGAGAGAGACAGAGTGCGAGAGTGTGAGAGAGAGCCAGAGTGCAAAATAGAGAGAGACAGAGTAAGAGTGCGAGAGAGAGACAGAATGCGAGAGAGAGCGATAGTGTGAGAGAGAGAGACAGAGCGAGAGAGAGACAGGGTGAGAGTGCGAGAGAGAGACAGAATGCGAGAGAGAGCGAGAGTGTGAGAGAGACAGAGCGAGAGAGCGAGAGAGAGACAGGGTGAGAGTGCGAGAGAGATAGAGTGTGAGAGAGACAGAGTGTGAGAGTGCGAGAGAGAGAGAGAGAGAGCGAGAGTGCGAGAGATAGAGAGAGCGAGAGCGAGAGAGAGCGCAAGAGTGCGAGAGAGAGACAGAGTGCGAGAGAGAGACAGAGTGCGAGAGAGAGACAGAGTGCGGGAGAGAGACAGAGTGCGGGAGAGAGACAGAGTGCGGGAGAGACTGAGTGCGAGAGAAAGACACACAGAGTGCGAGAGAGAGACACATAGTGTGCGAGAGAGAGACACACAGAGTGCGAGAGAGACAGAGTGCGAGAGAGACAGGGTGCGTGAGAGACAGAGTGCGAGAGAGAGACAGAGTGCAAGAGAGAGACAGAGTGCGAGAGAGAGACAGAGTGCGAGAGAGAGACAGAGTACGAGAGAGAGACAGAGTGCGGGAAAGAGACAGAGTGCGGGAAAGGGACAGAGTGCGGGAGAGAGACAGAGTTTGGGAGAGAGACAGAGTGCGAGAGAGAGACAGAGTGCAAGAGTGCGACAGAGAGAGACACAGTGCAAGAGTGCGAGAGAGAGCGAGAGTGTGAGAGAGAGACAGAGCGAGAGTGCGAGAGAGAGAGAGACAGAGCGAGAGTGGGAGAGATAGAGACAGAGTGCGAGATACGAGAGAGAGACAGTGTGAGAGTGCGAGAGAGAGACAGAGTGCGAGAGAGAGACAGAGAGCGAGAGAGAGACAGAGTGCGAGAGAGAGACAGAGTGCGAGAGAGACACACACAGAGTGCGAGAGAGACACACACAGAGTGCGAGAGAGACACACACAGAGTGCGAGAGAGACACACACAGAGTGCGAGAGAGAGACTGAGTGCGAGAGAAAGACACACAGAGTGCGAGAGTGCGAGAAAGACAGAGTGCGAGATAGACAGAGTGCGAGAGAGACAGAGTGCGAGAGAGACAGAGTGCGAGAGAGACAGAGTGCGAGAGAGACAGAGTGCGAGAGAGAGACAGAGTGCGAGAGAGAGACAGAGTGCGAGAGAGACAGAGTGCGAGAGTGACAGAGTGCGAGAGTGACAGAGTGCGAGAGTGACAGAGTGCGAGAGTGACAGAGTGCGAGAGTGACAGAGTGCGAGAGTGACAGAGTGCGAGAGAGACAGAGTGCGAGAGAGAGACAGAGTGCGAGAGAGAGACAGAGTGCGAGAGAGAGACAGAGTGCGAGAGAGAGACAGAGTGCGAGAGAGAGACAGAGTGCGGGAGATAGACAGAGTGCGGGAGAGAGACAGAGTGCAAGACTGCGAGAGAGAGACAGAGTGCGAATGCGAGAGGGAGACACAGAGTGCGAGAGTGCGAGAGAGAGACAGAGTGCGAGTGCGAGAGAGACAGACTTTGAGAGTGCGAGAGAGAGACAGAGTGCGAGTGCGAGAGAGAGACTGAGTGCGAGTGCGAGAGAGACAGAGTGCGAGTGCGAGAGAGACAGAGTGCGAGAGAGAGAGAGACAGAGTGCGAGAGTGTGAGAGAGAGCCAGAGTGCAAAATAGAGAGAGACAGAGTAAGAGTGCGAGAGAGAGACAGAATGCGAGAGAGAGCGAGAGTGTGAGAGGGAGAGACAGAGCGAGAGAGAGAGACAGGGTGAGAGTGCGAGAGAGAGACAGAATGCGAGAGAGAGCGAGAGTGTGAGAGAGACAGAGCGAGAGAGCGAGAGAGAGACAGGGTGAGAGTGCGAGAGAGATAGAGTGTGAGAGAGACAGAGTGTGAGAGTGCGAGAGAGAGAGAGAGAGCGAGAGTGCGAGAGATAGAGAGAGCGAGAGCGAGAGAGAGCGCAAGAGTGCGAGAGAGAGACAGAGTGCGAGAGAGAGACAGAGTGCGAGAGAGAGACAGAGTGCGGGAGAGAGACAGAGTGCGGGAAAGACTGAGTGCGAGAGAAAGACACACAGAGTGCGAGAGAGAGACACATAGTGTGCGAGAGAGAGACACACAGAGTGCGAGAGAGACAGAGTGCGAGAGAGACAGGGTGCTTGAGAGACAGAGTGCGAGAGAGACAGAGTGCGAGAGAGACAGAGTGCGAGAGAGACAGAGTGTGAGAGTGCGAGAGAGAGAGAGCGAGAGTGTGAGAGAGAGAGCGCAAGAGTCCGTGAGAGAGAGACAGAGTGCAAGAGTGAGACAGAGTGCAAGAGTGAGACAGAGTGCAAGAGTGAGACAGAGTGTGAGAGAGACACACACAGAGTGCGAGAGAGACACACACAGAGTGCGAGAGAGAGACTGAGTGCGAGAGAGAGACAGAGTGCGGGAAAGAGACAGAGTGCGAGAGAGACAGAGTGCGAGAGAGACAGAGTGCGAGAGAGACAGAGTGCGAGAGAGACAGAGTGCGAGAGAGACAGAGTGCGAGAGAGAGACAGAGTGCGAGAGAGACAGAGTGCGAGAGTGACAGAGTGCGAGAGTGACAGAGTGCGAGAGAGACAGAGTGCGAGAGAGACACAGTGCGAGAGAGAGACAGAGTGCGAGAGAGAGACAGAGTGCGAGAGCCAGACAGAGTGCGAGAGAGAGACAGAGTGCGAGAGAGAGACAGAGTGCGAGAGAGAGACAGAGTGCGAGAGAGAGACAGAGTGCGGGAGATAGACAGAGTGCGGGAGAGAGACAGAGTGCAAGACTGCGAGAGAGAGAGACAGAGTGCGAATGCGAGAGGGAGAGACAGAGTGCGAGAGTGCGAGAGAGAGACAGAGTGCGAGTGCGAGAGAGACAGACTTTGAGAGTGCGAGAGAGAGACAGAGTGCGAGTGCGAGAGAGAGACTGAGTGCGAGTGCGAGAGAGACAGAGTGCGAGTGCGAGAGAGACAGAGTGCGAGAGAGAGAGAGACAGAGTGCGAGAGTGTGAGAGAGAGCCAGAGTGCAAAATAGAGAGAGACAGAGTAAGAGTGCGAGAGAGAGACAGAATGCGAGAGAGAGCGAGAGTGTGAGAGAGACAGAGCGAGAGAGCGAGAGAGAGACAGGGTGAGAGTGCGAGAGAGATAGAGTGTGAGAGAGACAGAGTGTGAGAGTGCGAGAGAGAGAGAGAGAGAGCGAGAGTGCGAGAGATAGAGAGAGCGAGAGCGAGAGAGAGCGCAAGAGTGCGAGAGAGAGACAGAGTGCGAGAGAGAGACAGAGTGCGAGAGAGAGACAGAGTGCGGGAGAGAGACAGAGTGCGGGAGAGAGACAGAGTGCGGGAGAGACTGAGTGCGAGAGAAAGACACACAGAGTGCGAGAGAGAGACACATAGTGTGCGAGAGAGAGACACACAGAGTGCGAGAGAGACAGAGTGCGAGAGAGACAGGGTGCGTGAGAGACAGAGTGCGAGAGAGAGACAGAGTGCAAGAGAGAGACAGAGTGCGAGAGAGAGACAGAGTGCGAGAGAGAGACAGAGTACGAGAGAGAGACAGAGTGCGGGAAAGAGACAGAGTGCGGGAAAGGGACAGAGTGCGGGAGAGAGACAGAGTTTGGGAGAGAGACAGAGTGCGAGAGAGAGACAGAGTGCAAGAGTGCGACAGAGAGAGACACAGTGCAAGAGTGCGAGAGAGAGCGAGAGTGTGAGAGAGAGACAGAGCGAGAGTGCGAGAGAGAGAGAGACAGAGCGAGAGTGGGAGAGATAGAGACAGAGTGCGAGATGCGAGAGAGAGACAGTGTGAGAGTGCGAGAGAGAGACAGAGTGCGAGAGAGAGACAGAGAGCGAGAGAGACACAGTGCGAGAGAGAGACAGAGTGCGAGAGAGAGACAGAGTGCGAGAGCCAGACAGAGTGCGAGAGAGAGACAGAGTGCGAGAGAGAGACAGAGTGCGAGAGAGAGACAGAGTGCGAGAGAGAGACAGAGTGCGGGAGATAGACAGAGTGCGGGAGAGAGACAGAGTGCAAGACTGCGAGAGAGAGAGACAGAGTGCGAATGCGAGAGGGAGAGACAGAGTGCGAGAGTGCGAGAGAGAGACAGAGTGCGAGTGCGAGAGAGACAGACTTTGAGAGTGCGAGAGAGAGACAGAGTGCAAGTGCGAGAGAGAGACTGAGTGCGAGTGCGAGAGAGACAGAGTGCGAGTGCGAGAGAGACAGAGTGCGAGAGAGAGAGAGACAGAGTGCGAGAGTGTGAGAGAGAGCCAGAGTGCAAAATAGAGAGAGACAGAGTAAGAGTGCGAGAGAGAGACAGAATGCGAGAGAGAGCGAGAGTGTGAGAGAGAGAGACAGAGCGAGAGAGAGAGACAGGGTGAGAGTGCGAGAGAGAGACAGAATGCGAGAGAGAGCGAGAGTGTGAGAGAGACAGAGCGAGAGAGCGAGAGAGAGACAGGGTGAGAGTGCGAGAGAGATAGAGTGTGAGGGAGACAGAGTGTGAGAGTGCGAGAGAGAGAGAGAGAGAGCGAGAGTGCGAGAGATAGAGAGAGCGAGAGCGAGAGAGAGCGCAAGAGTGCGAGAGAGAGACAGAGTGCGAGAGAGAGACAGAGTGCGAGAGAGAGACAGAGTGCGGGAGAGAGACAGAGTGCGGGAGAGACTGAGTGCGAGAGAAAGACACACAGAGTGCGAGAGAGAGACACACAAAGTGCGAGAGAGACAGAGTGCGAGAGAGACAGGGTGCGTGAGAGACAGAGTGCGAGAGAGAGACAGAGTGCAAGAGAGAGACAGAGTGCGAGAGAGAGACAGAGTGCGAGAGAGAGACAGAGTACGAGAGAGAGACAGAGTGCGGGAAAGAGACAGAGTGCGGGAAAGGGACAGAGTGCGGGAGAGAGACAGAGTTTGGGAGAGAGACAGAGTGCGAGAGAGAGACAGAGTGCAAGAGTGCGACAGAGAGAGACACAGTGCAAGAGTGCGAGAGAGAGCGAGAGTGTGAGAGAGAGACAGAGCGAGAGTGCGAGAGAGAGAGAGACAGAGCGAGAGTGCGAGAGATAGAGACAGAGTGCGAGATGCGAGAGAGAGACAGTGTGAGAGTGCGAGAGAGAGACAGAGTGCGAGAGAGAGACAGAGAGCGAGAGAGAGACAGAGTGCGAGAGAGAGACAGAGTGCGAGAGAGAGACAGAGTGCGAGAGAGACACACACAGAGTGCGAGAGAGACACACACAGAGTGCGAGAGAGACACACACAGAGTGCGAGAGAGACACACACAGAGTGCGAGAGAGAGACTGAGTGCAAGAGAAAGACACACAGAGTGCGAGAGTGCGAGAAAGACAGAGTGCGAGAGAGACAGAGTGCGAGAGAGACAGAGTGCGAGAGAGACAGAGTGCGAGAGAGATGAGTGCGAGAGAGACAGAGTGCGAGAGAGACAGAGTGCGAGAGAGACAGAGTGCGAGAGAGAGACAGAGTGCGAGAGAGAGACAGAGTGCGAGAGAGACAGAGTGCGAGAGTGACAGAGTGCGAGAGTGACAGAGTGCGAGAGTGACAGAGTGCGAGAGTGACAGAGTGCGAGAGTGACAGAGTGCGAGAGAGAGACAGAGTGCGAGAGAGAGACAGAGTGCGAGAGCCAGACAGAGTGCGAGAGAGAGACAGAGTGCGAGAGAGAGACAGAGTGCGAGAGAGAGACAGAGTGCGAGAGAGAGACAGAGTGCGGGAGATAGACAGAGTGCGGGAGAGAGACAGAGTGCAAGACTGCGAGAGAGAGAGACAGAGTGCGAATGCGAGAGGGAGAGACAGAGTGCGAGAGTGCGAGAGAGAGACAGAGTGCGAGTGCGAGAGAGACAGACTTTGAGAGTGCGAGAGAGAGACAGAGTGCGAGTGCGAGAGAGAGACTGAGTGCGAGTGCGAGAGAGACAGAGTGCGAGTGCGAGAGAGACAGAGTGCGAGAGAGAGAGAGACAGAGTGCGAGAGTGTGAGAGAGAGCCAGAGTGCAAAATAGAGAGAGACAGAGTAAGAGTGCGAGAGAGAGACAGAATGCGAGAGAGAGCGAGAGTGTGAGAGAGAGAGACAGAGCGAGAGAGAGACAGGGTGAGAGTGCGAGAGAGAGACAGAATGCGAGAGAGAGCGAGAGTGTGAGAGAGACAGAGCGAGAGAGCGAGAGAGAGACAGGGTGAGAGTGCGAGAGAGATAGAGTGTGAGAGAGACAGAGTGTGAGAGTGCGAGAGAGAGAGAGAGAGAGCGAGAGTGCGAGAGATAGAGAGAGCGAGAGCGAGAGAGAGCGCAAGAGTGCGAGAGAGAGACAGAGTGCGAGAGAGAGACAGAGTGCGAGAGAGAGACAGAGTGCGGGAGAGAGACAGAGTGCGGGAGAGAGACAGAGTGCGGGAGAGACTGAGTGCGAGAGAAAGACACACAGAGTGCGAGAGAGAGACACATAGTGTGCGAGAGAGAGACACACAGAGTGCGAGAGAGACAGAGTGCGAGAGAGACAGGGTGCGTGAGAGACAGAGTGCGAGAGAGAGACAGAGTGCAAGAGAGAGACAGAGTGCGAGAGAGAGACAGAGTGCGAGAGAGAGACAGAGTACGAGAGAGAGACAGAGTGCGGGAAAGAGACAGAGTGCGGGAAAGGGACAGAGTGCGGGAGAGAGACAGAGTTTGGGAGAGAGACAGAGTGCGAGAGAGAGACAGAGTGCAAGAGTGCGACAGAGAGAGACACAGTGCAAGAGTGCGAGAGAGAGCGAGAGTGTGAGAGAGAGACAGAGCGAGAGTGCGAGAGAGAGAGAGACAGAGCGAGAGTGGGAGAGATAGAGACAGAGTGCGAGATACGAGAGAGAGACAGTGTGAGAGTGCGAGAGAGAGACAGAGTGCGAGAGAGAGACAGAGAGCGAGAGAGAGACAGAGTGCGAGAGAGAGACAGAGTGCGAGAGAGACACACACAGAGTGCGAGAGAGACACACACAGAGTGCGAGAGAGACACACACAGAGTGCGAGAGAGACACACACAGAGTGCGAGAGAGAGACTGAGTGCGAGAGAAAGACACACAGAGTGCGAGAGTGCGAGAAAGACAGAGTGCGAGAGAGACAGAGTGCGAGAGAGACAGAGTGCGAGAGAGACAGAGTGCGAGAGAGACAGAGTGCGAGAGAGAGACAGAGTGCGAGAGAGAGACAGAGTGCGAGAGAGACAGAGTGCGAGAGTGACAGAGTGCGAGAGTGACAGAGTGCGAGAGTGACAGAGTGCGAGAGTGACAGAGTGCGAGAGTGACAGAGTGCGAGAGTGACAGAGTGCGAGAGAGACAGAGTGCGAGAGAGAGACAGAGTGCGAGAGAGAGACAGAGTGCGAGAGAGAGACAGAGTGCGAGAGAGAGACAGAGTGCGAGAGAGAGACAGAGTGCGGGAGATAGACAGAGTGCGGGAGAGAGACAGAGTGCAAGACTGCGAGAGAGAGACAGAGTGCGAATGCGAGAGGGAGACACAGAGTGCGAGAGTGCGAGAGAGAGACAGAGTGCGAGTGCGAGAGAGACAGACTTTGAGAGTGCGAGAGAGAGACAGAGTGCGAGTGCGAGAGAGAGACTGAGTGCGAGTGCGAGAGAGACAGAGTGCGAGTGCGAGAGAGACAGAGTGCGAGAGAGAGAGAGACAGAGTGCGAGAGTGTGAGAGAGAGCCAGAGTGCAAAATAGAGAGAGACAGAGTAAGAGTGCGAGAGAGAGACAGAATGCGAGAGAGAGCGAGAGTGTGAGAGGGAGAGACAGAGCGAGAGAGAGAGACAGGGTGAGAGTGCGAGAGAGAGACAGAATGCGAGAGAGAGCGAGAGTGTGAGAGAGACAGAGCGAGAGAGCGAGAGAGAGACAGGGTGAGAGTGCGAGAGAGATAGAGTGTGAGAGAGACAGAGTGTGAGAGTGCGAGAGAGAGAGAGAGAGCGAGAGTGCGAGAGATAGAGAGAGCGAGAGCGAGAGAGAGCGCAAGAGTGCGAGAGAGAGACAGAGTGCGAGAGAGAGACAGAGTGCGAGAGAGAGACAGAGTGCGGGAGAGAGACAGAGTGCGGGAAAGACTGAGTGCGAGAGAAAGACACACAGAGTGCGAGAGAGAGACACATAGTGTGCGAGAGAGAGACACACAGAGTGCGAGAGAGACAGAGTGCGAGAGAGACAGGGTGCTTGAGAGACAGAGTGCGAGAGAGACAGAGTGCGAGAGAGACAGAGTGCGAGAGAGACAGAGTGTGAGAGTGCGAGAGAGAGAGAGCGAGAGTGTGAGAGAGAGAGCGCAAGAGTCCGTGAGAGAGAGACAGAGTGCAAGAGTGAGACAGAGTGCAAGAGTGAGACAGAGTGCAAGAGTGAGACAGAGTGCGAGAGAGACACACACAGAGTGCGAGAGAGACACACACAGAGTGCGAGAGAGAGACTGAGTGCGAGAGAGAGACAGAGTGCGGGAAAGAGACAGAGTGCGAGAGAGACAGAGTGCGAGAGAGACAGAGTGCGAGAGAGACAGAGTGCGAGAGAGACAGAGTGCGAGAGAGACAGAGTGCGAGAGAGAGACAGAGTGCGAGAGAGACAGAGTGCGAGAGTGACAGAGTGCGAGAGTGACAGAGTGCGAGAGAGACAGAGTGCGAGAGAGACACAGTGCGAGAGAGAGACAGAGTGCGAGAGAGAGACAGAGTGCGAGAGCCAGACAGAGTGCGAGAGAGAGACAGAGTGCGAGAGAGAGACAGAGTGCGAGAGAGAGACAGAGTGCGAGAGAGAGACAGAGTGCGGGAGATAGACAGAGTGCGGGAGAGAGACAGAGTGCAAGACTGCGAGAGAGAGAGACAGAGTGCGAATGCGAGAGGGAGAGACAGAGTGCGAGAGTGCGAGAGAGAGACAGAGTGCGAGTGCGAGAGAGACAGACTTTGAGAGTGCGAGAGAGAGACAGAGTGCGAGTGCGAGAGAGAGACTGAGTGCGAGTGCGAGAGAGACAGAGTGCGAGTGCGAGAGAGACAGAGTGCGAGAGAGAGAGAGACAGAGTGCGAGAGTGTGAGAGAGAGCCAGAGTGCAAAATAGAGAGAGACAGAGTAAGAGTGCGAGAGAGAGACAGAATGCGAGAGAGAGCGAGAGTGTGAGAGAGAGAGACAGAGCGAGAGAGAGACAGGGTGAGAGTGCGAGAGAGAGACAGAATGCGAGAGAGAGCGAGAGTGTGAGAGAGACAGAGCGAGAGAGCGAGAGAGAGACAGGGTGAGAGTGCGAGAGAGATAGAGTGTGAGAGAGACAGAGTGTGAGAGTGCGAGAGAGAGAGAGAGAGAGCGAGAGTGCGAGAGATAGAGAGAGCGAGAGCGAGAGAGAGCGCAAGAGTGCGAGAGAGAGACAGAGTGCGAGAGAGAGACAGAGTGCGAGAGAGAGACAGAGTGCGGGAGAGAGACAGAGTGCGGGAGAGAGACAGAGTGCGGGAGAGACTGAGTGCGAGAGAAAGACACACAGAGTGCGAGAGAGAGACACATAGTGTGCGAGAGAGAGACACACAGAGTGCGAGAGAGACAGAGTGCGAGAGAGACAGGGTGCGTGAGAGACAGAGTGCGAGAGAGAGACAGAGTGCAAGAGAGAGACAGAGTGCGAGAGAGAGACAGAGTGCGAGAGAGAGACAGAGTACGAGAGAGAGACAGAGTGCGGGAAAGAGACAGAGTGCGGGAAAGGGACAGAGTGCGGGAGAGAGACAGAGTTTGGGAGAGAGACAGAGTGCGAGAGAGAGACAGAGTGCAAGAGTGCGACAGAGAGAGACACAGTGCAAGAGTGCGAGAGAGAGCGAGAGTGTGAGAGAGAGACAGAGCGAGAGTGCGAGAGAGAGAGAGACAGAGCGAGAGTGGGAGAGATAGAGACAGAGTGCGAGATACGAGAGAGAGACAGTGTGAGAGTGCGAGAGAGAGACAGAGTGCGAGAGAGAGACAGAGAGCGAGAGAGAGACAGAGTGCGAGAGAGAGACAGAGTGCGAGAGAGACACACACAGAGTGCGAGAGAGACACACACAGAGTGCGAGAGAGACACACACAGAGTGCGAGAGAGACACACACAGAGTGCGAGAGAGAGACTGAGTGCGAGAGAAAGACACACAGAGTGCGAGAGTGCGAGAAAGACAGAGTGCGAGAGAGACAGAGTGCGAGAGAGACAGAGTGCGAGAGAGACAGAGTGCGAGAGAGACAGAGTGCGAGAGAGAGACAGAGTGCGAGAGAGAGACAGAGTGCGAGAGAGACAGAGTGCGAGAGTGACAGAGTGCGAGAGTGACAGAGTGCGAGAGTGACAGAGTGCGAGAGTGACAGAGTGCGAGAGTGACAGAGTGCGAGAGTGACAGAGTGCGAGAGAGACAGAGTGCGAGAGAGAGACAGAGTGCGAGAGAGAGACAGAGTGCGAGAGAGAGACAGAGTGCGAGAGAGAGACAGAGTGCGAGAGAGAGACAGAGTGCGGGAGATAGACAGAGTGCGGGAGAGAGACAGAGTGCAAGACTGCGAGAGAGAGACAGAGTGCGAATGCGAGAGGGAGACACAGAGTGCGAGAGTGCGAGAGAGAGACAGAGTGCGAGTGCGAGAGAGACAGACTTTGAGAGTGCGAGAGAGAGACAGAGTGCGAGTGCGAGAGAGAGACTGAGTGCGAGTGCGAGAGAGACAGAGTGCGAGTGCGAGAGAGACAGAGTGCGAGAGAGAGAGAGACAGAGTGCGAGAGTGTGAGAGAGAGCCAGAGTGCAAAATAGAGAGAGACAGAGTAAGAGTGCGAGAGAGAGACAGAATGCGAGAGAGAGCGAGAGTGTGAGAGGGAGAGACAGAGCGAGAGAGAGAGACAGGGTGAGAGTGCGAGAGAGAGACAGAATGCGAGAGAGAGCGAGAGTGTGAGAGAGACAGAGCGAGAGAGCGAGAGAGAGACAGGGTGAGAGTGCGAGAGAGATAGAGTGTGAGAGAGACAGAGTGTGAGAGTGCGAGAGAGAGAGAGAGAGCGAGAGTGCGAGAGATAGAGAGAGCGAGAGCGAGAGAGAGCGCAAGAGTGCGAGAGAGAGACAGAGTGCGAGAGAGAGACAGAGTGCGAGAGAGAGACAGAGTGCGGGAGAGAGACAGAGTGCGGGAAAGACTGAGTGCGAGAGAAAGACACACAGAGTGCGAGAGAGAGACACATAGTGTGCGAGAGAGAGACACACAGAGTGCGAGAGAGACAGAGTGCGAGAGAGACAGGGTGCTTGAGAGACAGAGTGCGAGAGAGACAGAGTGCGAGAGAGACAGAGTGCGAGAGAGACAGAGTGTGAGAGTGCGAGAGAGAGAGAGCGAGAGTGTGAGAGAGAGAGCGCAAGAGTCCGTGAGAGAGAGACAGAGTGCAAGAGTGAGACAGAGTGCAAGAGTGAGACAGAGTGCAAGAGTGAGACAGAGTGCGAGAGAGACACACACAGAGTGCGAGAGAGACACACACAGAGTGCGAGAGAGAGACTGAGTGCGAGAGAGAGACAGAGTGCGGGAAAGAGACAGAGTGCGAGAGAGACAGAGTGCGAGAGAGACAGAGTGCGAGAGAGACAGAGTGCGAGAGAGACAGAGTGCGAGAGAGACAGAGTGCGAGAGAGAGACAGAGTGCGAGAGAGACAGAGTGCGAGAGTGACAGAGTGCGAGAGTGACAGAGTGCGAGAGAGACAGAGTGCGAGAGAGACACAGTGCGAGAGAGAGACAGAGTGCGAGAGAGAGACAGAGTGCGAGAGAGAGACAGAGTGCGAGAGAGAGACAGAGTGCGAGAGAGAGACAGAGTGCGGGAGATAGACAGAGTGCGGGAGAGAGACAGAGTGCAAGACTGCGAGAGAGAGAGACAGAGTGCGAATGCGAGAGGGAGAGACAGAGTGCGAGAGTGCGAGAGAGAGACAGAGTGCGAGTGCGAGAGAGACAGACTTTGAGAGTGCGAGAGAGAGACAGAGTGCGAGTGCGAGAGAGAGACTGAGTGCGAGTGCGAGAGAGACAGAGTGCGAGTGCGAGAGAGACAGAGTGCGAGAGAGAGAGAGACAGAGTGCGAGAGTGTGAGAGAGAGCCAGAGTGCAAAATAGAGAGAGACAGAGTAAGAGTGCGAGAGAGAGACAGAATGCGAGAGAGAGCGAGAGTGTGAGAGAGAGAGACAGAGCGAGAGAGAGACAGGGTGAGAGTGCGAGAGAGAGACAGAATGCGAGAGAGAGCGAGAGTGTGAGAGAGACAGAGCGAGAGAGCGAGAGAGAGACAGGGTGAGAGTGCGAGAGAGATAGAGTGTGAGAGAGACAGAGTGTGAGAGTGCGAGAGAGAGAGAGAGAGAGCGAGAGTGCGAGAGATAGAGAGAGCGAGAGCGAGAGAGAGCGCAAGAGTGCGAGAGAGAGACAGAGTGCGAGAGAGAGACAGAGTGCGAGAGAGAGACAGAGTGCGGGAGAGAGACAGAGTGCGGGAGAGAGACAGAGTGCGGGAGAGACTGAGTGCGAGAGAAAGACACACAGAGTGCGAGAGAGAGACACATAGTGTGCGAGAGAGAGACACACAGAGTGCGAGAGAGACAGAGTGCGAGAGAGACAGGGTGCGTGAGAGACAGAGTGCGAGAGAGAGACAGAGTGCAAGAGAGAGACAGAGTGCGAGAGAGAGACAGAGTGCGAGAGAGAGACAGAGTACGAGAGAGAGACAGAGTGCGGGAAAGAGACAGAGTGCGGGAAAGGGACAGAGTGCGGGAGAGAGACAGAGTTTGGGAGAGAGACAGAGTGCGAGAGAGAGACAGAGTGCAAGAGTGCGACAGAGAGAGACACAGTGCAAGAGTGCGAGAGAGAGCGAGAGTGTGAGAGAGAGACAGAGCGAGAGTGCGAGAGAGAGAGAGACAGAGCGAGAGTGGGAGAGATAGAGACAGAGTGCGAGATGCGAGAGAGAGACAGTGTGAGAGTGCGAGAGAGAGACAGAGTGCGAGAGAGAGACAGAGAGCGAGAGAGAGACAGAGTGCGAGAGAGAGACAGAGTGCGAGAGAGACACACACAGAGTGCGAGAGAGACACACACAGAGTGCGAGAGAGACACACACAGAGTGCGAGAGAGACACACACAGAGTGCGAGAGAGAGACTGAGTGCGAGAGAAAGACACACAGAGTGCGAGAGTGCGAGAAAGACAGAGTGCGAGAGAGACAGAGTGCGAGAGAGACAGAGTGCGAGAGAGACAGAGTGCGAGAGAGACAGAGTGCGAGAGAGACAGAGTGCGAGAGAGAGACAGAGTGCGAGAGAGAGACAGAGTGCGAGAGAGACAGAGTGCGAGAGTGACAGAGTGCGAGAGTGACAGAGTGCGAGAGTGACAGAGTGCGAGAGTGACAGAGTGCGAGAGTGACAGAGTGCGAGAGTGACAGAGTGCGAGAGAGACAGAGTGCGAGAGAGAGACAGAGTGCGAGAGAGAGACAGAGTGCGAGAGAGAGACAGAGTGCGAGAGAGAGACAGAGTGCGAGAGAGAGACAGAGTGCGGGAGATAGACAGAGTGCGGGAGAGAGACAGAGTGCAAGACTGCGAGAGAGAGACAGAGTGCGAATGCGAGAGGGAGACACAGAGTGCGAGAGTGCGAGAGAGAGACAGAGTGCGAGTGCGAGAGAGACAGACTTTGAGAGTGCGAGAGAGAGACAGAGTGCGAGTGCGAGAGAGAGACTGAGTGCGAGTGCGAGAGAGACAGAGTGCGAGTGCGAGAGAGACAGAGTGCGAGAGAGAGAGAGACAGAGTGCGAGAGTGTGAGAGAGAGCCAGAGTGCAAAATAGAGAGAGACAGAGTAAGAGTGCGAGAGAGAGACAGAATGCGAGAGAGAGCGAGAGTGTGAGAGGGAGAGACAGAGCGAGAGAGAGAGACAGGGTGAGAGTGCGAGAGAGAGACAGAATGCGAGAGAGAGCGAGAGTGTGAGAGAGACAGAGCGAGAGAGCGAGAGAGAGACAGGGTGAGAGTGCGAGAGAGATAGAGTGTGAGAGAGACAGAGTGTGAGAGTGCGAGAGAGAGAGAGAGAGCGAGAGTGCGAGAGATAGAGAGAGCGAGAGCGAGAGAGAGCGCAAGAGTGCGAGAGAGAGACAGAGTGCGAGAGAGAGACAGAGTGCGAGGGAGAGACAGAGTGCGGGAGAGAGACAGAGTGCGGGAAAGACTGAGTGCGAGAGAAAGACACACAGAGTGCGAGAGAGAGACACATAGTGTGCGAGAGAGAGACACACAGAGTGCGAGAGAGACAGAGTGCGAGAGAGACAGGGTGCTTGAGAGACAGAGTGCGAGAGAGACAGAGTGCGAGAGAGACAGAGTGCGAGAGAGACAGAGTGTGAGAGTGCGAGAGAGAGAGAGCGAGAGTGTGAGAGAGAGAGCGCAAGAGTCCGTGAGAGAGAGACAGAGTGCAAGAGTGAGACAGAGTGCAAGAGTGAGACAGAGTGCAAGAGTGAGACAGAGTGCGAGAGAGACACACACAGAGTGCGAGAGAGACACACACAGAGTGCGAGAGAGAGACTGAGTGCGAGAGAGAGACAGAGTGCGGGAAAGAGACAGAGTGCGAGAGAGACAGAGTGCGAGAGAGACAGAGTGCGAGAGAGACAGAGTGCGAGAGAGACAGAGTGCGAGAGAGACAGAGTGCGAGAGAGAGACAGAGTGCGAGAGAGACAGAGTGCGAGAGTGACAGAGTGCGAGAGTGACAGAGTGCGAGAGAGACAGAGTGCGAGAGAGACACAGTGCGAGAGAGAGACAGAGTGCGAGAGAGAGACAGAGTGCGAGAGAGAGACAGAGTGCGAGAGAGAGACAGAGTGCGAGAGAGAGACAGAGTGCGAGAGAGAGACAGAGTGCGAGAGAGAGACAGAGTACGAGAGAGAGATAGAGTGCGGGAAGGAGACAGAGTGCGGGAAGGAGACAGAGTGCGGGAGAGAGACAGAGTTTGGGAGAGAGACATAGTGCGAGAGAGAGACAGAGTGCAAGAGTGCGACAGAGAGAGACACAGTGCAAGATTGCGAGAGAGAGCGAGAGTGTGAGAGAGAGACAGAGCGAGAGTGCGAGAGAGAGAGAGACAGAGCGAGAGTGCGAGAGATAGAGACAGAGTGCGAGATGCGAGAGAGAGACAGTGTGAGAGTGCGAGAGAGAGACAGAGTGCGAGAGAGAGACAGAGAGCGAGAGAGAGACAGAGTGCGAGAGAGAGACAGAGTGCGAGAGAGAGACAGAGTGCGAGAGAGACACACACAGAGTGCGAGAGAGACACACACAGAGTGCGAGAGAGACACACACAGAGTGCGAGAGAGACACACACAGAGTGCGAGAGAGTGACTGAGTGCAAGAGAAAGACACACAGAGTGCGAGAGTGCGAGAAAGACAGAGTGCGAGAGAGACAGAGTGCGAGAGAGACAGAGTGCGAGAGAGACAGAGTGCGAGAGAGATGAGTGCGAGAGAGACAGAGTGCGAGAGAGACAGAGTGCGAGAGAGACAGAGTGCGAGAGAGAGACAGAGTGCGAGAGAGAGACAGAGTGCGAGAGAGACAGAGTGCGAGAGTGACAGAGTGCGAGAGTGACAGAGTGCGAGAGTGACAGAGTGCGAGAGTGACAGAGTGCGAGAGTGACAGAGTGCGAGAGAGAGACAGAGTGCGAGAGAGAGACAGAGTGCGAGAGCGAGACAGAGTGCGAGAGAGAGACAGAGTGCGAGAGAGAGACAGAGTGCGAGAGAGAGACAGAGTGCGAGAGAGAGACAGAGTGCGGGAGATAGACAGAGTGCGGGAGAGAGACAGAGTGCAAGACTGCGAGAGAGAGAGACAGAGTGCGAATGCGAGAGGGAGAGACAGAGTGCGAGAGTGCGAGAGAGAGACAGAGTGCGAGTGCGAGAGAGACAGACTTTGAGAGTGCGAGAGAGAGACAGAGTGCGAGTGCGAGAGAGAGACTGAGTGCGAGTGCGAGAGAGACAGAGTGCGAGTGCGAGAGAGACAGAGTGCGAGAGAGAGAGAGACAGAGAGCGAGAGTGTGAGAGAGAGCCAGAGTGCAAAATAGAGAGAGACAGAGTAAGAGTGCGAGAGAGAGACAGAATGCGAGAGAGAGCGAGAGTGTGAGAGAGAGAGACAGAGCGAGAGAGAGAGACAGGGTGAGAGTGCGAGAGAGAGACAGGATGCGAGAGAGAGCGAGAGTGTGAGAGAGACAGAGCGAGAGAGCGAGAGAGAGACAGGGTGAGGGTGCGAGAGAGATAGAGTGTGAGAGAGACAGAGTGTGAGAGTGCGAGAGAGAGAGAGAGAGAGCGAGAGTGCGAGAGATAGAGAGAGCGAGAGCGAGAGAGAGCGCAAGAGTGCGAGAGAGAGACAGAGTGCGAGAGAGAGACAGAGTGCGAGAGAGAGACAGAGTGCGGGAGAGAGACAGAGTGCAGGAGAGAGACAGAGTGCGGGAGAGACTGAGTGCGAGAGAAAGACACACAGAGTGCGAGAGAGAGACACATAGTGTGCGAGAGAGAGACACACAGAGTGCGAGAGAGACAGAGTGCGAGAGAGACAGGGTGCGTGAGAGACAGAGTGCGAGAGAGAGACAGAGTGCGGGAAAGAGACAGAGTGCGGGAAAGGGACAGAGTGCGGGAGAGAGACAGAGTTTGGGAGAGAGACAGAGTGCGAGAGAGAGACAGAGTGCAAGAGTGCGACAGAGAGAGACACAGTGCAAGAGTGCGAGAGAGAGCGAGAGTGTGAGAGAGAGACAGAGCGAGAGTGCGAGAGAGAGAGAGACAGAGCGAGAGTGCGAGAGATAGAGACAGAGTGCGAGATGCGAGAGAGAGACAGTGTGAGAGTGCGAGAGAGAGACAGAGTGCGAGAGAGAGACAGAGAGCGAGAGAGAGACAGAGTGCGAGAGAGAGACAGAGTGCGAGAGAGACACACACAGAGTGCGAGAGAGACACACACAGAGTGCGAGAGAGACACACACAGAGTGCGAGAGAGACACACTGAGTGCGAGAGAGAGACTGAGTGCGAGAGAAAGACACACAGAGTGCGAGAGTGCGAGAAAGACAGAGTGCGAGAGAGACAGAGTGCGAGAGAGACAGAGTGCGAGAGAGACAGAGTGCGAGAGAGACAGAGTGCGAGAGAGAGACAGAGTGCGAGAGAGAGACAGAGTGCGAGAGAGACAGAGTGCGAGAGTGACAGAGTGCGAGAGTGACAGAGTGCGAGAGTGACAGAGTGCGAGAGTGACAGAGTGCGAGAGTGACAGAGTGCGAGAGTGACAGAGTGCGAGAGAGACAGAGTGCGAGAGAGAGACAGAGTGCGAGAGAGAGACAGAGTGCGAGAGAGAGACAGAGTGCGAGAGAGAGACAGAGTGCGAGAGAGAGACAGAGTGCGAGAGAGAGACAGAGTGCGGGAGATAGACAGAGTGCGGGAGAGAGACAGAGTGCAAGACTGCGAGAGAGAGACAGAGTGCGAATGCGAGAGGGAGACACAGAGTGCGAGAGTGCGAGAGAGAGACAGAGTGCGAGTGCGAGAGAGACAGACTTTGAGAGTGCGAGAGAGAGACAGAGTGCGAGTGCGAGAGAGAGACTGAGTGCGAGTGCGAGAGAGACAGAGTGCGAGTGCGAGAGAGACAGAGTGCGAGAGAGAGAGAGACAGAGTGCGAGAGTGTGAGAGAGAGCCAGAGTGCAAAATAGAGAGAGACAGAGTAAGAGTGCGAGAGAGAGACAGAATGCGAGAGAGAGCGAGAGTGTGAGAGGGAGAGACAGAGCGAGAGAGAGAGACAGGGTGAGAGTGCGAGAGAGAGACAGAATGCGAGAGAGAGCGAGAGTGTGAGAGAGACAGAGCGAGAGAGCGAGAGAGAGACAGGGTGAGAGTGCGAGAGAGATAGAGTGTGAGAGAGACAGAGTGTGAGAGTGCGAGAGAGAGAGAGAGAGCGAGAGTGCGAGAGATAGAGAGAGCGAGAGCGAGAGAGAGTGCAAGAGTGCGAGAGAGAGACAGAGTGCGAGAGAGAGACAGAGTGCGAGAGAGAGACAGAGTGCGGGAGAGAGACAGAGTGCGGGAGAGACTGAGTGCGAGAGAAAGACACACAGAGTGCGAGAGAGAGACACATAGTGTGCGAGAGAGAGACACACAGAGTGCGAGAGAGACAGAGTGCGAGAGAGACAGGGTGCTTGAGAGACAGAGTGCGAGAGAGACAGAGTGCGAGAGAGACAGAGTGCGAGAGAGACAGAGTGTGAGAGTGCGAGAGAGAGAGAGCGAGAGTGTGAGAGAGAGAGCGCAAGAGTCCGTGAGAGAGAGACAGAGTGCAAGAGTGAGACAGAGTGCAAGAGTGAGACAGAGTGCAAGAGTGAGACAGAGTGCGAGAGAGACACACACAGAGTGCGAGAGAGACACACACAGAGTGCGAGAGAGAGACTGAGTGCGAGAGAGAGACAGAGTGCGGGAAAGAGACAGAGTGCGGGAAAGGGACAGAGTGCGGGAAAGGGACAGAGTGCGGGAGAGAGACAGAGTTTGGGAGAGAGACAGAGTGCGAGAGAGAGACAGAGTGCAAGAGTGCGACAGAGAGAGACACAGTGCAAGAGTGCGAGAGAGAGCGAGAGTGTGAGAGAGAGACAGAGCGAGAGTGCGAGAGAGAGAGAGACAGAGCGAGAGTGCGAGAGATAGAGACAGAGTGCGAGATGCGAGAGAGAGACAGTGTGAGAGTGCGAGAGAGAGACAGAGTGCGAGAGAGAGACAGAGAGCGAGAGAGAGACAGAGTGCGAGAGAGAGACAGAGTGCGAGAGAGAGACAGAGTGCGAGAGAGACACACACAGAGTGCGAGAGAGACACACATAGAGTGCGAGAGAGACACACACAGAGTGCGAGAGAGACACACACAGAGTGCGAGAGAGAGACTGAGTGCGAGAGAAAGACACACTGAGTGCGAGAGTGCGAGAAAGACAGAGTGCGAGAGAGACAGAGTGCGAGAGAGACAGAGTGCGAGAGAGACAGAGTGCGAGAGAGATGAGTGCGAGAGAGACAGAGTGCGAGAGAGACAGAGTGCGAGAGAGACAGAGTGCGAGAGAGACAGAGTGCGAGAGAGAGACAGAGTGCGAGAGAGAGACAGAGTGCGAGAGAGACAGAGTGCGAGAGTGACAGAGTGCGAGAGTGACAGAGTGCGAGAGTGACAGAGTGCGAGAGTGACAGAGTGCGAGAGTGACAGAGTGCGAGAGAGAGAGAGACAGAGTGCGAGAGTGTGAGAGAGAGCCAGAGTGCAAAATAGAGAGAGACAGAGTAAGAGTGCGAGAGAGAGACAGAATGCGAGAGAGAGCGAGAGTGTGAGAGGGAGAGACAGAGCGAGAGAGAGAGACAGGGTGAGAGTGCGAGAGAGAGACAGAATGCGAGAGAGAGCGAGAGTGTGAGAGAGACAGAGCGAGAGAGCGAGAGAGAGACAGGGTGAGAGTGCGAGAGAGATAGAGTGTGAGAGAGACAGAGTGTGAGAGTGCGAGAGAGAGAGAGAGAGCGAGAGTGCGAGAGATAGAGAGAGCGAGAGCGAGAGAGAGCGCAAGAGTGCGAGAGAGAGACAGAGTGCGAGAGAGAGACAGAGTGCGAGAGAGAGACAGAGTGCGGGAGAGAGACAGAGTGCGGGAGAGACTGAGTGCGAGAGAAAGACACACAGAGTGCGAGAGAGAGACACATAGTGTGCGAGAGAGAGACACACAGAGTGCGAGAGAGACAGGGTGCTTGAGAGACAGAGTGCGAGAGAGACAGAGTGCGAGAGAGACAGAGTGCGAGAGAGACAGAGTGTGAGAGTGCGAGAGAGAGAGAGCGAGAGTGTGAGAGAGAGAGCGCAAGAGTCCGTGAGAGAGAGACAGAGTGCAAGAGTGAGACAGAGTGCAAGAGTGAGACAGAGTGCAAGAGTGAGACAGAGTGCGAGAGAGACAAACACAGAGTGCGAGAGAGACACACACAGAGTGCGAGAGAGAGACTGAGTGCGAGAGAGAGACTGAGTGCGAGAGAAAGACTGAGTGCGAGAGAAAGACACACAGAGTGCGAGAGTGCGAGAAAGACAGAGTGTAAGAAAAACAGAGTGCGAGAGAGACAGAGTGCGGGAGAGAGACAGACTGCGGGAGAGAGACAGAGTGCGGGAGAGAGACAGAGTGCGGGAGAGAGACAGAGTGCGGGAGAGAGACAGAGTGCGGGAGAGAGACAGAGTGCGAGAGCGAGACAGAGTGCGAGAGGGAGACAGAGTGCGGGAAAGAGACAGAGTGCGGGAAAGAGACAGAGTGCGGGAAAGAGACAGAGTGCGGGAGAGAGACAGAGTTTGGGAGAGAGACAGAGTCCGAGGGAGAGACAGAGTGCGTGAGAGACACAGGGCGAGAGAGACACACACAGAGTGCGAGACAGACACACACAGAGTGCGAGAGAGACACACACAGAGTGCGAGAGAGACACACACAGAGTGCGAGAGAGACGGAGTGCGAGAGAGACAGAGTGCGAGAGAGAGAGAGTGCGAGAGAGACAGAGTGCGAGAGAGACAGAGTGCGAGAGAGACAGAGTGCGAGAGAGACAGAGTGCGAGAGAGACAGAGTGCGAGAGTGCGAGAGAGACAGAGTGCGAGAGAGAGAGAGAGACAGAGTGCGAGAGAGAGAGAGACAGTGCGAGAGTGTGAGAGAAGCCAGAGTACGAGAGAGAGAGAGACAGAGTGAGAGTGCGAGAGAGAGACAGAATGTGAGAGAGAGCGAGAGTGTGAGAGAGAGAGACAGAGCGTGAGAGCGAGATAGAGAGCGAGAGTGCGAGAGAGAGCGAGAGTGCGAGAGAGAGAGCGAGAGTGCGAGAGAGAGGGACAGAGTGCGAGAGAGAGACAGAGTGCGGGAGAGAGACAGATTGCGAGAGAGACTGAGTGCGAGAGAAATACACACAGAGTGCCAGCGAGAGACACACAGAGTGCGAGAGAGAGACACATAGTGTGCGAGAGAGACAGAGTGCGAGAGAGACAGAGTGCGAGAGAGACAGAGTGCGAGAGAGACAGAGTGCGAGAGAGACAGAGTGCGAGAGAGACAGAGTGCGAGAGAGACAGAGTGCGAGAGAGACAGGGTGCGAGAGAGACAGGGTGCGAGAGAGACAGGGTGCGAGAGAGACAGGGTGCGAGAGAGACAGAGTGCGAGAGAGTGCGAGAGAGAGAGAGAGCGAGAGTGTGAGAGAGCGAGAGTGTGAGAGATAGAGCGCAAGAGTCCGAGAGAGAGTGAGCGTGAGAGAGAGACAGAGTGCAAGAGTGAGACAGAGTGCAAGAGTGAGACAGAGTGCGAGAGAGAGACAGAGTGCGAGAGAGAGACAGAGTGCGAGAGAGAGACAGAGTGCGAGAGAGAGACAGAGTGCGAGAGAGAGACAGAGTGCGAGAGAGAGACAGAGTGCGGGAGATAGACAGAGTGCGGGAGAGAGACAGAGTGCAAGACTGCGAGAGAGAGAGACAGAGTGCGAATGCGAGTGGGAGAGACAGAGTGCGAGAGTGCGAGAGAGAGACAGAGTGCGAGTGCGAGAGAGAGACTGAGTGCGAGTGCGAGAGAGACAGAGTGCGAGAGAGAGAGAGACAGTGCGAGAGTGTGAGAGAGAGCCAGAGTGCAAAATCGAGAGAGACAGAGTAAGAGTGCGAGAGAGAGACAGAATGCGAGAGAGAGCGAGAGTGTGAGAGAGAGAGACAGAGCGAGAGAGAGAGACAGGGTGAGAGTGCGAGAGAGAGACAGAATGCGAGAGAGAGCGAGAGTGCGAGAGATAGAGAGAGCGAGAGCGAGAGAGAGCGCAAGAGTGCGAGAGAGAGACAGAGTGCGAGAGAGAGACAGAGTGCGAGAGAGAGACAGAGTGCGGGAGAGAGACAGAGTGCGGGAGAGACTGAGTGCGAGAGAAAGACACACAGAGTGCGAGAGAGAGACACATAGTGTGCGAGAGAGAGACACACAGAGTGCGAGAGAGACAGAGTGCGAGAGAGACAGGGTGCTTGAGAGACAGAGTGCGAGAGAGACAGAGTGCGAGAGAGACAGAGTGCGAGAGAGACAGAGTGTGAGAGTGCGAGAGAGAGAGAGCGAGAGTGTGAGAGAGAGAGCGCAAGAGTCCGTGAGAGAGAGACAGAGTGCAAGAGTGAGACAGAGTGCAAGAGTGAGACAGAGTGCAAGAGTGAGACAGAGTGCGAGAGAGACAAACACAGAGTGCGAGAGAGACACACACAGAGTGCGAGAGAGAGACTGAGTGCGAGAGAGAGACTGAGTGCGAGAGAAAGACTGAGTGCGAGAGAAAGACACACAGAGTGCGAGAGTGCGAGAAAGACAGAGTGTAAGAAAAACAGAGTGCGAGAGAGACAGAGTGCGGGAGAGAGACAGACTGCGGGAGAGAGACAGAGTGCGGGAGAGAGACAGAGTGCGGGAGAGAGACAGAGTGCGGGAGAGAGACAGAGTGCGGGAGAGAGACAGAGTGCGAGAGAGAGACAGAGTGCGAGAGGGAGACAGAGTGCGGGAAAGAGACAGAGTGCGGGAAAGAGACAGAGTGCGGGAAAGAGACAGAGTGCGGGAGAGAGACAGAGTTTGGGAGAGAGACAGAGTCCGAGGGAGAGACAGAGTGCGTGAGAGACACAGGGCGAGAGAGACACACACAGAGTGCGAGACAGACACACACAGAGTGCGAGAGAGACACACACAGAGTGCGAGAGAGACACACACAGAGTGCGAGGGAGACAGAGTGCGAGAGAGACAGAGTGCGAGAGAGAGAGAGTGCGAGAGAGACAGAGTGCGAGAGAGACAGAGTGCGAGAGAGACAGAGTGCGAGAGAGACAGAGTGCGAGAGAGACAGAGTGCGAGAGTGCGAGAGAGACAGAGTGCGAGAGAGAGAGAGAGACAGAGTGCGAGAGAGAGAGAGACAGTGCGAGAGTGCGAGAGAAGCCAGAGTACGAGAGAGAGAGAGACAGAGTGAGAGTGCGAGAGAGAGACAGAATGTGAGAGAGAGCGAGAGTGTGAGAGAGAGAGACAGAGCGTGAGAGCGAGATAGAGAGCGAGAGTGCGAGAGAGAGCGAGAGTGCGAGAGAGAGAGCGAGAGTGCGAGAGAGAGGGACAGAGTGCGAGAGAGAGACAGAGTGCGGGAGAGAGACAGATTGCGAGAGAGACTGAGTGCGAGAGAAATACACACAGAGTGCGAGAGAGAGACACACAGAGTGCGAGAGAGAGACACATAGTGTGCGAGAGAGACAGAGTGCGAGAGAGACAGAGTGCGAGAGAGACAGAGTGCGAGAGAGACAGAGTGCGAGAGAGACAGAGTGCGAGAGAGACAGGGTGCGAGAGAGACAGGGTGCGAGAGAGACAGGGTGCGAGAGAGACAGGGTGCGAGAGAGACAGGGTGCGAGAGAGACAGAGTGCGAGAGAGTGCGAGAGAGAGAGAGAGCGAGAGTGTGAGAGAGCGAGAGTGTGAGAGATAGAGCGCAAGAGTCCGAGAGAGAGTGAGCGTGAGAGAGAGACAGAGTGCAAGAGTGAGACAGAGTGCAAGAGTGAGACAGAGTGCGAGAGAGAGACAGAGTGCGAGAGAGAGACAGAGAGCGAGAGAGAGACAGAGTGCGAGAGAGAGACAGAGTGCGAGAGAGAGACAGAGTGCGAGAGAGAGACAGAGTGCGGGAGATAGACAGAGTGCGGGAGAGAGACAGAGTGCAAGACTGCGAGAGAGAGAGACAGAGTGCGAATGCGAGTGGGAGAGACAGAGTGCGAGAGTGCGAGAGAGAGACAGAGTGCGAGTGCGAGAGAGAGACTGAGTGCGAGTGCGAGAGAGACAGAGTGCGAGAGAGAGAGAGACAGTGCGAGAGTGTGAGAGAGAGCCAGAGTGCAAAATCGAGAGAGACAGAGTAAGAGTGCGAGAGAGAGACAGAATGCGAGAGAGAGCGAGAGTGTGAGAGAGAGAGACAGAGTGAGAGAGAGAGACAGGGTGAGAGTGCGAGAGAGAGACAGAATGCGAGAGAGAGCGAGAGTGCGAGAGAGACAGAGTGCGAGAGAGACAGAGTGCGAGAGAGACAGAGTGCGAGAGAGACAGAGTGCGAGAGAGACAGAGTGCGAGAGAGACAGAGTGCGAGAGAGACAGAGAGCGAGAGAGACAGTGTGCGAGAGAGACAGAGTGCGAGAGAGACAGAGTGCGAGAGAGACAGAGTGCGAGAGAGACAGAGTGCGAGAGAGACAGAGTGCGAGAGAGACAGAGTGCGAGAGAGACAGGGTGCGAGAGAGACAGGGTGCGAGAGAGACAGGGTGCGAGAGAGACAGGGTGCGAGAGAGACAGGGTGCGAGAGAGACAGAGTGTGAGAGTGCGAGAGAGAGAGAGAGAGCGAGAGTGTGAGAGATAGAGTGCAAGAGTCCGAGAGAGAGTGAGCGTGAGAGAGAGACAGAGTGCAAGAGTGAGACAGAGTGCAAGAGTGAGACAGAGTGCGAGAGTGAGACACACAGAGTGAGACACACAGAGTGAGACACACAGAGTGAGACACACAGAGTGAGACACAGAGAGCGTGAGAGAGAGACAGAGTGCGAGAGGGAGACAGAGTGTGAGAGTGCGAGAGAGAGACAGAGTGCGAGTGCGAGAGAGAGAGACAGAGTGCGAGTGCCAGAGAGCGAGAGACAGAATGCGAGAGTGCGAGAGAGCGAGAGACAAAGTGCGAGAGTGCGAGAGTGTGAGAGTGCGAGAGTTTGCAAGAGTGTGACAGAGAGAAAGCAAGAGTGCGAGAGAAAGAGAGACAGAGTGCAAGAGAGAGAGAGACAGGGTGCGAGAGAGACAGGGTGCGAGAGAGACAGAGTGTGAGAGTGCGAGAGAGAGAGAGAGCGAGAGTGTGAGAGATAGAGCGCAAGAGTCCGAGAGAGAGTGAGCGTGAGAGAGAGACAGAGTGCAAGAGTGAGACAGAGTGCAAGAGTGAGACAGAGTGCGAGAGAGAGACAGAGTGCGAGAGAGAGACAGAGTGCGAGAGAGAGACAGAGTGCGAGAGAGAGACAGAGTGCGAGAGAGAGACAGAGTGCGGGAGATAGACAGAGTGCGGGAGAGAGACAGAGTGCAAGACTGCGAGAGAGAGAGACAGAGTGCGAATGCGAGTGGGAGAGACAGAGTGCGAGAGTGCGAGAGAGAGACAGAGTGCGAGTGCGAGAGAGAGACTGAGTGCGAGTGCGAGAGAGACAGAGTGCGAGAGAGAGAGAGACAGTGCGAGAGTGTGAGAGAGAGCCAGAGTGCAAAATCGAGAGAGACAGAGTAAGAGTGCGAGAGAGAGACAGAATGCGAGAGAGAGCGAGAGTGTGAGAGAGAGAGACAGAGCGAGAGAGAGAGACAGGGTGAGAGTGCGAGAGAGAGACAGAATGCGAGAGAGAGCGAGAGTGCGAGAGAGACAGAGTGCGAGAGAGACAGAGTGCGAGAGAGACAGAGTGCGAGAGAGACAGAGTGCGAGAGAGACAGAGTGCGAGAGAGACAGAGTGCGAGAGAGACAGAGTGCGAGAGAGACAGAGTGCGAGAGAGACAGAGTGCGAGAGAGACAGAGTGCGAGAGAGACAGAGTGCGAGAGAGACAGAGTGCGAGAGAGACAGAGTGCGAGAGAGACAGGGTGCGAGAGAGACAGGGTGCGAGAGAGACAGGGTGCGAGAGAGACAGAGTGTGAGAGTGCGAGAGAGAGAGAGAGAGCGAGAGTGTGAGAGATAGAGCGCAAGAGTCCGAGAGAGAGTGAGCGTGAGAGAGAGACAGAGTGCAAGAGTGAGACAGAGTGCAAGAGTGAGACAGAGTGCGAGAGTGAGACACACAGAGTGAGACACACAGAGTGAGACACACAGAGTGAGACACACAGAGTGAGACACAGAGAGCGTGAGAGAGAGACAGAGTGCGAGAGGGAGACAGAGTGCAAGAGTGAGACAGAGTGCAAGAGTGAGACAGAGTGCGAGAGAGACAAACACAGAGTGCGAGAGAGACACACACAGAGTGCGAGAGAGAGACTGAGTGCGAGAGAGAGACTGAGTGCGAGAGAGAGACTGAGTGCGAGAGAAAGATTGAGTGCGAGAGAAAGACACACAGAGTGCGAGAGTGCGAGAAAGACAGAGTGTAAGAAAAACAGAGTGCGAGAGAGACAGAGTGCGGGAGAGAGACAGAGTGCGGGAGAGAGACAGAGTGCGGGAGAGAGACAGAGTGCGGGAGAGAGACAGAGTGCGGGAGAGAGACAGAGTGCGGGAGAGAGACAGAGTGCGAGAGAGAGACAGAGTGCGAGAGGGAGACAGAGTGCGGGAAAGAGACAGAGTGCGGGAAAGAGACAGAGTGCGGGAAAGAGACAGAGTGCGGGAGAGAGACAGAGTTTGGGAGAGAGACAGAGTCCGAGGGAGAGACAGAGTGCGTGAGAGACACAGGGCGAGAGAGACACACACAGAGTGCGAGACAGACACACACAGAGTGCGAGAGAGACACACACAGAGTGCGAGAGAGACACACACAGAGTGCGAGAGAGACAGAGTGCGAGAGAGACAGAGTGCGAGAGAGAGAGAGTGCGAGAGAGACAGAGTGCGAGAGAGACAGAGTGCGAGAGAGACAGAGTGCGAGAGAGACAGAGTGCGAGAGAGACAGAGTGCGAGAGTGCGAGAGAGACAGAGTGCGAGAGAGAGAGAGAGACAGAGTGCGAGAGAGAGAGAGACAGTGCGAGAGTGCGAGAGAAGCCAGAGTACGAGAGAGAGAGAGACAGAGTGAGAGTGCGAGAGAGAGACAGAATGTGAGAGAGAGCGAGAGTGTGAGAGAGAGAGACAGAGCGTGAGAGCGAGATAGAGAGCGAGAGTGCGAGAGAGAGCGAGAGTGCGAGAGAGAGAGCGAGAGTGCGAGAGAGAGGGACAGAGTGCGAGAGAGAGACAGAGTGCGGGAGAGAGACAGATTGCGAGAGAGACTGAGTGCGAGAGAAATACACACAGAGTGCGAGAGAGAGACACACAGAGTGAGACACACAGAGTGAGACACAGAGAGCGTGAGAGAGAGACAGAGTGCGAGAGGGAGACAGAGTGTGAGAGTGCGAGAGAGAGACAGAGTGCGAGTGCGAAAGAGAGAGACAGAGTGCGAGTGCCAGAGAGCGAGAGACAGAATGCGAGAGTGCGAGAGAGCGAGAGACAAAGTGCGAGAGTGCGAGAGTGTGAGAGTGCGAGAGAGTGCAAGAGTGTGACAGAGAGAAAGCAAGAGTGCAAGAGAGAGAGAGACAGAGTGCGAGAGAGAGAGAGACAGAGTGCGAGAGAGAGAGAGACAGAGTGCGAGAGAAAGAGAGACAGAGTGCAAGAGAGAGAGAGACAGGGTGCGAGAGAGACAGGGTGCGAGAGAGACAGAGTGTGAGAGTGCGAGAGAGAGAGAGAGCGAGAGTGTGAGAGATAGAGCGCAAGAGTCCGAGAGAGAGTGAGCGTGAGAGAGAGACAGAGTGCAAGAGTGAGACAGAGTGCAAGAGTGAGACAGAGTGCGAGAGAGAGACAGAGTGCGAGAGAGAGACAGAGTGCGAGAGAGAGACAGAGTGCGAGAGAGAGACAGAGTGCGAGAGAGAGACAGAGTGCGGGAGATAGACAGAGAGCGGGAGAGAGACAGAGTGCGAGAGAGAGAGAGAGAGCGAGAGTGTGAGAGATAGAGCGCAAGAGTCCGAGAGAGAGTGAGCGTGAGAGAGAGACAGAGTGCAAGAGTGAGACAGAGTGCAAGAGTGAGACAGAGTGCGAGAGTGAGACACACAGAGTGAGACACACAGTGTGAGACACACAGAGTGAGACACACAGAGTGAGACACAGAGAGCGTGAGAGAGAGACAGAGTGCGAGAGGGAGACAGAGTGCAAGAGTGAGACAGAGTGCAAGAGTGAGACAGAGTGCGAGAGAGACAAACACAGAGTGCGAGAGAGACACACACAGAGTGCGAGAGAGAGACTGAGTGCGAGAGAGAGACTGAGTGCGAGAGAAAGACTGAGTGCGAGAGAAAGACACACAGAGTGCGAGAGTGCGAGAAAGACAGAGTGTAAGAAAAACAGAGTGCGAGAGAGACAGAGTGCGGGAGAGAGACAGAGTGCGGGAGAGAGACAGAGTGCGGGAGAGAGACAGAGTGCGGGAGAGAGACAGAGTGCGGGAGAGAGACAGAGTGCGGGAGAGAGACAGAGTGCGGGAGAGAGACAGAGTGCGGGAGAGAGACAGAGTGCGAGAGAGAGACAGAGTGCGAGAGGGAGACAGAGTGCGGGAAAGAGACAGAGTGCGGGAAAGAGACAGAGTGCGGGAAAGAGACAGAGTGCGGGAGAGAGACAGAGTGCGGGAGAGAGACAGAGTTTGGGAGAGAGACAGAGTCCGAGGGAGAGACAGAGTGCGTGAGAGACACAGGGCGAGAGAGACACACACAGAGTGCGAGACAGACACACACAGAGCGCGAGAGAGACACACACAGAGTGCGAGAGAGACACACACAGAGTGCGAGAGAGACAGAGTGCGAGAGAGACAGAGTGCGAGAGAGAGAGAGTGCGAGAGAGACAGAGTGCGAGAGAGACAGAGTGCGAGAGAGACAGAGTGCGAGAGAGACAGAGTGCGAGAGTGCGAGAGAGACAGAGTGCGAGAGAGAGAGAGAGACAGAGTGCGAGAGAGAGAGAGACAGTGCGAGAGTGCGAGAGAAGCCAGAGTACGAGAGAGAGAGAGACAGAGTGAGAGTGCGAGAGAGAGACAGAATGTGAGAGAGAGCGAGAGTGTGAGAGAGAGAGACAGAGCGTGAGAGCGAGATAGAGAGCGAGAGTGCGAGAGAGAGCGAGAGTGCGAGAGAGAGAGCGAGAGTGCGAGAGAGAGGGACAGAGTGCGAGAGAGAGACAGAGTGCGGGAGAGAGACAGATTGCGAGAGAGACTGAGTGCGAGAGAAATACACACAGAGTGCGAGAGAGAGACACACAGAGTGCGAGAGAGAGACACATAGTGTGCGAGAGAGACAGAGTGCGAGAGAGACAGAGTGCGAGAGAGACAGAGTGCGAGAGAGACAGAGTGCGAGAGAGACAGAGTGCGAGAGAGACAGAGTGCGAGAGAGACAGAGTGCGAGAGAGACAGGGTGCGAGAGAGACAGGGTGCGAGAGAGACAGGGTGCGAGAGAGACAGGGTGCGAGAGAGACAGAGTGCGAGAGAGTGCGAGAGAGAGAGAGAGCGAGAGTGTGAGAGAGCGAGAGTGTGAGAGATAGAGCGCAAGAGTCCGAGAGAGAGTGAGCGTGAGAGAGAGACAGAGTGCAAGAGTGAGACAGAGTGCAAGAGTGAGACAGAGTGCGAGAGAGAGACAGAGTGCGAGAGAGAGACAGAGAGCGAGAGAGAGACAGAGTGCGAGAGAGAGACAGAGTGCGAGAGAGAGACAGAGTGCGAGAGAGACACACACAGAGTGCGAGAGAGACACACACAGAGTGCGAGAGAGACACACACAGAGTGCGAGAGAGACACACACAGAGTGCGAGAGAGAGACTGAGTGCGAGAGAAAGACACACTGAGTGCGAGAGTGCGAGAAAGACAGAGTGCGAGAGAGACAGAGTGCGAGAGAGACAGAGTGCGAGAGAGACAGAGTGCGAGAGAGATGAGTGCGAGAGAGACAGAGTGCGAGAGAGACAGAGTGCGAGAGAGACAGAGTGCGAGAGAGACAGAGTGCGAGAGAGAGACAGAGTGCGAGAGAGAGACAGAGTGCGAGAGAGACAGAGTGCGAGAGTGACAGAGTGCGAGAGTGACAGAGTGCGAGAGTGACAGAGTGCGAGAGTGACAGAGTGCGAGAGTGACAGAGTGCGAGAGTGACAGAGTGCGAGAGTGACAGAGTGCGAGAGAGACAGAGTGCGAGAGAGAGACAGAGTGCGAGAGAGAGACAGAGTGCGAGAGAGAGACAGAGTGCGAGAGAGAGACAGAGTGCGAGAGAGAGACAGAGTGCGAGAGAGAGACAGAGTGCGAGAGAGAGACAGAGTGCGGGAGAGAGACAGAGTGCAAGACTGCGAGAGAGAGACAGAGTGCGAATGCGAGAGGGAGACACAGAGTGCGAGAGTGCGAGAGAGAGACAGAGTGCGAGTGCGAGAGAGACAGACTTTGAGAGTGCGAGAGAGAGACAGAGTGCGAGTGCGAGAGAGAGACTGAGTGCGAGTGCGAGAGAGACAGAGTGCGAGTGCGAGAGAGACAGAGTGCGAGAGAGAGAGAGACAGAGTGCGAGAGTGTGAGAGAGAGCCAGAGTGCAAAATAGAGAGAGACAGAGTAAGAGTGCGAGAGAGAGACAGAATGCGAGAGAGAGCGAGAGTGTGAGAGGGAGAGGGAGAGCGAGAGAGAGAGACAGGGTGAGAGTGCGAGAGAGAGACAGAATGCGAGAGAGAGCGAGAGTGTGAGAGAGACAGAGCGAGAGAGCGAGAGAGAGACAGGGTGAGAGTGCGAGAGAGATAGAGTGTGAGAGAGACAGAGTGTGAGAGTGCGAGAGAGAGAGAGAGAGCGAGAGTGCGAGAGATAGAGAGAGCGAGAGCGAGAGAGAGCGCAAGAGTGCGAGAGAGAGACAGAGTGCGAGAGAGAGACAGAGTGCGAGAGAGAGACAGAGTGCGGGAGAGAGACAGAGTGCGGGAGAGACTGAGTGCGAGAGAAAGACACACAGAGTGCGAGAGAGAGACACATAGTGTGCGAGAGAGAGACACACAGAGTGCGAGAGAGACAGAGAGCGAGAGAGACAGGGTGCGTGAGAGACAGAGTGCGAGAGAGACAGAGTGCGAGAGAGACAGAGTGCGAGAGAGACAGAGTGTGAGTGTGCGAAAGAGAGAGAGCGAGAGTGTGAGAGAGAGAGCGCAAGAGTCCGTGAGAGAGAGACTGAGTGCAAGAGTGAGACAGAGTGCAAGAGTGAGACAGAGTGCAAGAGTGAGACAGAGTGCGAGAGAGACACACACAGAGTGCGAGAGAGACACACACAGAGTGCGAGAGAGAGACTGAGTGCGAGAGAGAGACAGAGTGCGGGAAAGAGACAGAGTGCGGGAAAGGGACAGAGTGCGGGAGAGAGACAGAGTTTGGGAGAGAGACAGAGTGCGAGAGAGAGACAGAGTGCAAGAGTGCGACAGAGAGAGACACAGTGCAAGAGTGCGAGAGAGAGCGAGAGTGTGAGAGAGAGACAGAGCGAGAGTGCGAGAGAGAGAGAGACAGAGCGAGAGTGCGAGAGATAGAGACAGAGTGCGAGATGCGAGAGAGAGACAGTGTGAGAGTGCAAGAGTGAGACAGAGTGCAAGAGTGAGACAGAGTGCGAGAGAGACAAACACAGAGTGCGAGAGAGACACACACAGAGTGCGAGAGAGAGACTGAGTGCGAGAGAGAGACTGAGTGCGAGAGAAAGACTGAGTGCGAGAGAAAGACACACAGAGTGCGAGAGTGCGAGAAAGACAGAGTGTAAGAAAAACAGAGTGCGAGAGAGACAGAGTGCGGGAGAGAGACAGAGTGCGGGAGAGAGACAGAGTGCGGGAGAGAGACAGAGTGCGGGAGAGAGACAGAGTGCGGGAGAGAGACAGAGTGCGGGAGAGAGACAGAGTGCGGGAGGGAGACAGAGTGCGGGAAAGAGACAGAGTGCGGGAAAGAGACAGAGTGCGGGAAAGAGACAGAGTGCGGGAGAGAGACAGAGTGCGGGAGAGAGACAGAGTTTGGGAGAGAGACAGAGTCCGAGGGAGAGACAGAGTGCGTGAGAGACACAGGGCGAGAGAGACACACACAGAGTGCGAGACAGACACACACAGAGTGCGAGAGAGACACACACAGAGTGCGAGAGAGACACACACAGAGTGCGAGAGAGACAGAGTGCGAGAGAGACAGAGTGCGAGAGAGAGAGAGTGCGAGAGAGACAGAGTGCGAGAGAGACAGAGTGCGAGAGAGACAGAGTGCGAGAGAGACAGAGTGCGAGAGTGCGAGAGAGACAGAGTGCGAGAGAGAGAGAGAGACAGAGTGCGAGAGAGAGAGAGACAGTGCGAGAGTGCGAGAGAAGCCAGAGTACGAGAGAGAGAGAGACAGAGTGAGAGTGCGAGAGAGAGACAGAATGTGAGAGAGAGCGAGAGTGTGAGAGAGAGAGACAGAGCGTGAGAGCGAGATAGAGAGCGAGAGTGCGAGAGAGAGCGAGAGTGCGAGAGAGAGAGCGAGAGTGCGAGAGAGAGGGACAGAGTGCGAGAGAGAGACAGAGTGCGGGAGAGAGACAGATTGCGAGAGAGACTGAGTGCGAGAGAAATACACACAGAGTGCGAGAGAGAGACACACAGAGTGCGAGAGAGAGACACATAGTGTGCGAGAGAGACAGAGTGCGAGAGAGACAGAGTGCGAGAGAGACAGAGTGCGAGAGAGACAGAGTGCGAGAGAGACAGAGTGCGAGAGAGACAGAGTGCGAGAGAGACAGAGTGCGAGAGAGACAGGGTGCGAGAGAGACAGGGTGCGAGAGAGACAGGGTGCGAGAGAGACAGGGTGCGAGAGAGACAGAGTGCGAGAGAGTGCGAGAGAGAGAGAGAGCGAGAGTGTGAGAGAGCGAGAGTGTGAGAGATAGAGCGCAAGAGTCCGAGAGAGAGTGAGCGTGAGAGAGAGACAGAGTGCAAGAGTGAGACAGAGTGCAAGAGTGAGACAGAGTGCGAGAGAGAGACAGAGTGCGAGAGAGAGACAGAGAGCGAGAGAGAGACAGAGTGCGAGAGAGAGACAGAGTGCGAGAGAGAGACAGAGTGCGAGAGAGACACACACAGAGTGCGAGAGAGACACACACAGAGTGCGAGAGAGACACACACAGAGTGCGAGAGAGAGACTGAGTGCGAGAGAAAGACACACTGAGTGCGAGAGTGCGAGAAAGACAGAGTGCGAGAGAGACAGAGTGCGAGAGAGACAGAGTGCGAGAGAGACAGAGTGCGAGAGAGATGAGTGCGAGAGAGACAGAGTGCGAGAGAGACAGAGTGCGAGAGAGACAGAGTGCGAGAGAGACAGAGTGCGAGAGAGAGACAGAGTGCGAGAGAGAGACAGAGTGCGAGAGAGACAGAGTGCGAGAGTGACAGAGTGCGAGAGTGACAGAGTGCGAGAGTGACAGAGTGCGAGAGTGACAGAGTGCGAGAGTGACAGAGTGCGAGAGTGACAGAGTGCGAGAGAGACAGAGTGCGAGAGAGAGACAGAGTGCGAGAGAGAGACAGAGTGCGAGAGAGAGACAGAGTGCGAGAGAGAGACAGAGTGCGAGAGAGAGACAGAGTGCGAGAGAGAGACAGAGTGCGGGAGAGAGACAGAGTGCAAGACTGCGAGAGAGAGACAGAGTGCGAATGCGAGAGGGAGACACAGAGTGCGAGAGTGCGAGAGAGAGACAGAGTGCGAGTGCGAGAGAGACAGACTTTGAGAGTGCGAGAGAGAGACAGAGTGCGAGTGCGAGAGAGAGACTGAGTGCGAGTGCGAGAGAGACAGAGTGCGAGAGAGAGAGAGACAGAGTGCGAGAGTGTGAGAGAGAGCCAGAGTGCAAAATAGAGAGAGACAGAGTAAGAGTGCGAGAGAGAGACAGAATGCGAGAGAGAGCGAGAGTGTGAGAGGGAGAGACAGAGCGAGAGAGAGAGACAGGGTGAGAGTGCGAGAGAGAGACAGAATGCGAGAGAGAGCGAGAGTGTGAGAGAGACAGAGCGAGAGAGCGAGAGAGAGACAGGGTGAGAGTGCGAGAGAGATAGAGTGTGAGAGAGACAGAGTGTGAGAGTGCGAGAGAGAGAGAGAGAGCGAGAGTGCGAGAGATAGAGAGAGCGAGAGCGAGAGAGAGCGCAAGAGTGCGAGAGAGAGACAGAGTGCGGGAGAGAGACAGAGTGCGGGAGAGACTGAGTGCGAGAGAAAGACACACAGAGTGCGAGAGAGAGACACATAGTGTGCGAGAGAGAGACACACAGAGTGCGAGAGAGACAGAGTGCGAGAGAGACAGGGTGCTTGAGAGACAGAGTGCGAGAGAGACAGAGTGCGAGAGAGACAGAGTGTGAGAGTGCGAGAGAGAGAGAGCGAGAGTGTGAGAGAGAGAGCGCAAGAGTCCGTGAGAGAGAGACAGAGTGCAAGAGTGAGACAGAGTGCAAGAGTGAGACAGAGTGCAAGAGTGAGACAGAGTGCGAGAGAGACAAACACAGAGTGCGAGAGAGACACACACAGAGTGCGAGAGAGAGACTGAGTGCGAGAGAGAGACTGAGTGCGAGAGAAAGATTGAGTGCGAGAGAAAGACACACAGAGTGCGAGAGTGCGAGAAAGACAGAGTGTAAGAAAAACAGAGTGCGAGAGAGACAGAGTGCGGGAGAGAGACAGACTGCGGGAGAGAGACAGAGTGCGGGAGAGAGACAGAGTGCGGGAGAGAGACAGAGTGCGGGAGAGAGACAGAGTGCGGGAGAGAGACAGAGTGCGAGAGAGAGACAGAGTGCGAGAGGGAGACAGAGTGCGGGAAAGAGACAGAGTGCGGGAAAGAGACAGAGTGCGGGAAAGAGACAGAGTGCGGGAGAGAGACAGAGTTTGGGAGAGAGACAGAGTCCGAGGGAGAGACAGAGTGCGTGAGAGACACAGGGCGAGAGAGACACACACAGAGTGCGAGACAGACACACACAGAGTGCGAGAGAGACACACACAGAGTGCGAGAGAGACACACACAGAGTGCGAGAGAGACAGAGTGCGAGAGAGACAGAGTGCGAGAGAGAGAGAGTGCGAGAGAGACAGAGTGCGAGAGAGACAGAGTGCGAGAGAGACAGAGTGCGAGAGAGACAGAGTGCGAGAGAGACAGAGTGCGAGAGAGACAGAGTGCGAGAGTGCGAGAGAGACAGAGTGCGAGAGAGAGAGAGAGACAGAGTGCGAGAGAGAGAGAGACAGTGCGAGAGTGCGAGAGAAGCCAGAGTACGAGAGAGAGAGAGACAGAGTGAGAGTGCGAGAGAGAGACAGAATGTGAGAGAGAGCGAGAGTGTGAGAGAGAGAGACAGAGCGTGAGAGCGAGATAGAGAGCGAGAGTGCGAGAGAGAGCGAGAGTGCGAGAGAGAGAGTGAGAGTGCGAGAGAGAGGGACAGAGTGCGAGAGAGAGACAGAGTGCGGGAGAGAGACAGATTGCGAGAGAGACTGAGTGCGAGAGAAATACACACAGAGTGCGAGAGAGAGACACACAGAGTGCGAGAGAGAGACACATAGTGTGCGAGAGAGACAGAGTGCGAGAGAGACAGAGTGCGAGAGAGACAGAGTGCGAGAGAGACAGAGTGCGAGAGAGACAGAGTGCGAGAGAGACAGAGTGCGAGAGAGACAGAGTGCGAGAGAGACAGAGTGCGAGAGAGACAGGGTGCGAGAGAGACAGGGTGCGAGAGAGACAGGGTGCGAGAGAGACAGGGTGCGAGAGAGACAGAGTGCGAGAGAGTGCGAGAGAGAGAGAGAGCGAGAGTGTGAGAGAGCGAGAGTGTGAGAGATAGAGCGCAAGAGTCCGAGAGAGAGTGAGCGTGAGAGAGAGACAGAGTGCAAGAGTGAGACAGAGTGCAAGAGTGAGACAGAGTGCGAGAGAGAGACAGAGTGCGAGAGAGAGACAGAGTGCGAGAGAGAGACAGAGTGCGAGAGAGAGACAGAGTGCGAGAGAGAGACAGAGTGCGGGAGATAGACAGAGTGCGGGAGAGAGACAGAGTGCAAGACTGCGAGAGAGAGAGACAGAGTGCGAATGCGAGTGGGAGAGACAGAGTGCGAGAGTGCGAGAGAGAGACAGAGTGCGAGTGCGAGAGAGAGACTGAGTGCGAGTGCGAGAGAGACAGAGAGCGAGAGAGAGAGAGACAGTGCGAGAGTGTGAGAGAGAGCCAGAGTGCAAAATCGAGAGAGACAGAGTAAGAGTGCGAGAGAGAGACAGAATGCGAGAGAGAGCGAGAGTGTGAGAGAGAGAGACAGAGCGAGAGAGAGAGACAGGGTGAGAGTGCGAGAGAGAGACAGAATGCGAGAGAGAGCGAGAGTGCGAGAGAGACAGAGTGCGAGAGAGACAGAGTGCGAGAGAGACAGAGTGCGAGAGAGACAGAGTGCGAGAGAGACAGAGTGCGAGAGAGACAGAGTGCGAGAGAGACAGAGAGCGAGAGAGACAGAGAGCGAGAGAGACAGTGTGCGAGAGAGACAGAGTGCGAGAGAGACAGAGTGCGAGAGAGACAGAGTGCGAGAGAGACAGAGTGCGAGAGAGACAGAGTGCGAGAGAGACAGAGTGCGAGAGAGACAGAGTGCGAGAGAGACAGGGTGCGAGAGAGACAGGGTGCGAGAGAGACAGGGTGCGAGAGAGACAGAGTGCGAGAGAGACAGAGTGTGAGAGTGCGAGAGAGAGAGAGAGAGCGAGAGTGTGAGAGATAGAGTGCAAGAGTCCGAGAGAGAGTGAGCGTGAGAGAGAGACAGAGTGCAAGAGTGAGACAGAGTGCAAGAGTGAGACAGAGTGCGAGAGTGAGACACACAGAGTGAGACACACAGAGTGAGACACACAGAGTGAGACACACAGAGTGAGACACAGAGAGCGTGAGAGAGAGACAGAGTGCGAGAGGGAGACAGAGTGTGAGAGTGCGAGAGAGAGACAGAGTGCGAGTGCGAGAGAGAGAGACAGAGTGCGAGTGCCAGAGAGCGAGACACAGAATGCGAGAGTGCGAGAGAGCGAGAGACAAAGTGCGAGAGTGCGAGAGTGTGAGAGTGCGAGAGAGTGCAAGAGTGTGACAGAGAGAAAGCAAGAGTGCAAGAGAGAGAGAGACAGAGTGCGAGAGAGAGAGAGACAGAGTGCGAGAGAGAGAGAGACAGAGTGCGAGAGAAAGAGAGACAGAGTGCAAGAGAGAGAGAGACAGGGTGCGAGAGAGACAGGGTGCGAGAGAGACAGAGTGTGAGAGTGCGAGAGAGAGAGAGAGCGAGAGTGTGAGAGATAGAGCGCAAGAGTCCGAGAGAGAGTGAGCGTGAGAGAGAGACAGAGTGCAAGAGTGAGACAGAGTGCAAGAGTGAGACAGAGTGCGAGAGAGAGACAGAGTGCGAGAGAGAGACAGAGTGCGAGAGAGAGACAGAGTGCGAGAGAGAGACAGAGTGCGAGAGAGAGACAGAGTGCGGGAGATAGACAGAGTGCGGGAGAGAGACAGAGTGCAAGACTGCGAGAGAGAGAGACAGAGTGCGAATGCGAGTGGGAGAGACAGAGTGCGAGAGTGCGAGAGAGAGACAGAGTGCGAGTGCGAGAGAGAGACTGAGTGCGAGTGCGAGAGAGACAGAGTGCGAGAGAGAGAGAGACAGAGTAAGAGTGCGAGAGAGAGACAGAATGCGAGAGAGAGCGAGAGTATGAGAGAGAGAGACAGAGCGAGAGAGAGAGACAGGGTGAGAGTGCGAGAGAGAGACAGAATGCGAGAGAGAGCGAGAGTGCGAGAGAGACAGAGTGCGAGAGAGACAGAGTGCGAGAGAGACAGAGTGCGAGAGAGACAGAGTGCGAGAGAGACAGAGTGCGAGAGAGACAGAGTGCGAGAGAGACAGAGTGCGAGAGAGACAGAGTGCGAGAGAGACAGAGTGCGAGAGAGACAGAGTGCGAGAGAGACAGAGTGCGAGAGAGACAGAGTGCGAGAGAGACAGGGTGCGAGAGAGACAGGGTGCGAGAGAGACAGGGTGCGAGAGAGACAGAGTGTGAGAGTGCGAGAGAGAGAGAGAGAGCGAGAGTGTGAGAGATAGAGCGCAAGAGTCCGAGAGAGAGTGAGCGTGAGAGAGAGACAGAGTGCAAGAGTGAGACAGAGTGCAAGAGTGAGACAGAGTGCGAGAGTGAGACACACAGAGTGAGACACACAGAGTGAGACACACAGAGTGAGACACACAGAGTGAGACACAGAGAGCGTGAGAGAGAGACAGAGTGCGAGAGGGAGACAGAGTGCAAGAGTGAGACAGAGTGCAAGAGTGAGACAGAGTGCGAGAGAGACAAACACAGAGTGCGAGAGAGACACACACAGAGTGCGAGAGAGAGACTGAGTGCGAGAGAGAGACTGAGTGCGAGAGAAAGACTGAGTGCGAGAGAAAGACACACAGAGTGCGAGAGTGCGAGAAAGACAGAGTGTAAGAAAAACAGAGTGCGAGAGAGACAGAGTGCGGGAGAGAGACAGAGTGCGGGAGAGAGACAGAGTGCGGGAGAGAGACAGAGTGCGGGAGAGAGACAGAGTGCGGGAGAGAGACAGAGTGCGGGAGAGAGACAGAGTGCGAGAGAGAGACAGAGTGCGAGAGGGAGACAGAGCGCGGGAAAGAGACAGAGTGCGGGAAAGAGACAGAGTGCGGGAAAGAGACAGAGTGCGGGAGAGAGACAGAGTTTGGGAGAGAGACAGAGTCCGAGGGAGAGACAGAGTGCGTGAGAGACACAGGGCGAGAGAGACACACACAGAGTGCGAGACAGACACACACAGAGTGCGAGAGAGACACACACAGAGTGCGAGAGAGACACACACAGAGTGCGAGAGAGACAGAGTGCGAGAGAGACAGAGTGCGAGAGAGAGAGAGTGCGAGAGAGACAGAGTGCGAGAGAGACAGAGTGCGAGAGAGACAGAGTGCGAGAGAGACAGAGTGCGAGAGTGCGAGAGAGACAGAGTGCGAGAGAGAGAGAGAGACAGAGTGCGAGAGAGAGAGAGACAGTGCGAGAGTGCGAGAGAAGCCAGAGTACGAGAGAGAGAGAGACAGAGTGAGAGTGCGAGAGAGAGACAGAATGTGAGAGAGAGCGAGAGTGTGAGAGAGAGAGACAGAGTGCGAGAGAGAGACAGAGTGCGGGAGAGAGACAGAGTGCGGGAGAGAGACAGATTGCGAGAGAGACTGAGTGCGAGAGAAATACACACAGAGTGCGAGAGAGACAGAGTGCGAGAGAGACAGAGTGCGAGAGAGACAGAGTGCGAGAGAGACAGAGTGCGAGAGAGACAGAGTGCGAGAGAGACAGAGTGCGAGAGAGACAGGGTGCGAGAGAGACAGGGTGCGAGAGAGACAGGGTGCGAGAGAGACAGGGTGCGAGAGAGACAGGGTGCGAGAGAGTGCGAGAGAGAGAGAGAGCGAGAGTGTGAGAGAGCGAGAGTGTGAGAGATAGAGCGCAAGAGTCCGAGAGAGAGTGAGCGTGAGAGAGAGACAGAGTGCAAGAGTGAGACAGAGTGCAAGAGTGAGACAGAGTGCAAGAGAGAGACAGAGTGCGAGAGAGAGACAGAGTGCGAGAGAGAGACAGAGTGCGAGAGAGAGACAGAGTGCGAGAGAGAGACAGAGTGCGAGAGAGAGACAGAGTGCGGGAGATAGACAGAGTGTGGGAGAGAGACAGAGTGCAAGACTGCGAGAGAGAGAGACAGAGTGCGAATGCGAGTGGGAGAGACAGAGTGCGAGAGTGCGAGAGAGAGACAGAGTGCGAGTGCGAGAGAGAGACTGAGTGCGAGTGCGAGAGAGACAGAGTGCGAGAGAGAGAGAGACAGTGCGAGAGTGTGAGAGAGAGCCAGAGTGCAAAATCGAGAGAGACAGAGTAAGAGTGCGAGAGAGAGACAGAATGCGAGAGAGAGCGAGAGTGTGAGAGAGAGAGACAGAGCGAGAGAGAGAGACAGGGTGAGAGTGCGAGAGAGAGACAGAATGCGAGAGAGAGCGAGAGTGCGAGAGAGACAGAGTGCGAGAGAGACAGAGTGCGAGAGAGACAGAGTGCGAGAGAGACAGAGTGCGAGAGAGACAGAGTGCGAGAGAGACAGAGAGCGAGAGAGACAGTGTGCGAGAGAGACAGAGTGCGAGAGAGACAGAGTGCGAGAGAGACAGAGTGCGAGAGAGACAGAGTGCGAGAGAGACAGAGTGCGAGAGAGACAGAGTGCGAGAGAGACAGAGTGCGAGAGAGACAGGGTGCGAGAGAGACAGGGTGCGAGAGAGACAGAGTGCGAGAGAGACAGAGTGTGAGAGTGCGAGAGAGAGAGAGAGAGCGAGAGTGTGAGAGATAGAGTGCAAGAGTCCGAGAGAGAGTGAGCGTGAGAGAGAGACAGAGTGCAAGAGTGAGACAGAGTGCAAGAGTGAGACAGAGTGCGAGAGTGAGACACACAGAGTGAGACACACAGAGTGAGACACACAGAGTGAGACACACAGAGTGAGACACAGAGAGCGTGAGAGAGAGACAGAGTGCGAGAGGGAGACAGAGTGTGAGAGTGCGAGAGAGAGACAGAGTGCGAGTGCGAGAGAGAGAGACAGAGTGCGAGTGCCAGAGAGTGAGAGACAGAATGCGAGAGTGCGAGAGAGCGAGAGACAAAGTGCGAGAGTGCGAGAGTGTGAGAGTGCGAGAGAGTGCAAGAGTGTGACAGAGAGAAAGCAAGAGTGCAAGAGAGAGAGAGACAGAGTGCGAGAGAGAGAGAGACAGAGTGCGAGAGAGAGAGAGACAGAGTGCGAGAGAAAGAGAGACAGAGTGCAAGAGAGAGAGAGACAGGGTGCGAGAGAGACAGGGTGCGAGAGAGACAGAGTGTGAGAGTGCGAGAGAGAGAGAGAGCGAGAGTGTGATAGATAGAGCGCAAGAGTCCGAGAGAGAGTGAGCGTGAGAGAGAGACAGAGTGCAAGAGTGAGACAGAGTGCAAGAGTGAGACAGAGTGCGAGAGAGAGACAGAGTGCGAGAGAGAGACAGAGTGCGAGAGAGAGACAGAGTGCGAGAGAGAGACAGAGTGCGAGAGAGAGACAGAGTGCGGGAGAGAGACAGAGTGCGGGAGAGAGACAGAGTGCAAGACTGCGAGAGAGAGAGACAGAGTGCGAATGCGAGTGGGAGAGACAGAGTGCGAGAGTGCGAGAGAGAGACAGAGTGCGAGTGCGAGAGAGAGACTGAGTGCGAGTGCGAGAGAGACAGAGTGCGAGAGAGAGAGAGACAGTGCGAGAGTGTGAGAGAGAGCCAGAGTGCAAAATCGAGAGAGACAGAGTAAGAGTGCGAGAGAGAGACAGAATGCGAGAGAGAGCGAGAGTGCGAGAGAGACAGAGTGCGAGAGAGACAGAGTGCGAGAGAGACAGAGTGCGAGAGAGACAGAGTGCGAGAGAGACAGAGTGCGAGAGAGACAGAGTGCGAGAGAGACAGAGTGCGAGAGAGACAGAGTGCGAGAGAGACAGAGTGCGAGAGAGACAGAGTGCGAGAGAGACAGAGTGCGAGAGAGACAGAGTGCGAGAGAGACAGGGTGCGAGAGAGACAGGGTGCGAGAGAGACAGAGTGCGAGAGAGACAGAGTGTGAGAGTGCGAGAGAGAGAGATAGAGCGAGAGTGTGAGAGATAGAGCGCAAGAGTCCGAGAGAGAGTGAGCGTGAGAGAGAGACAGAGTGCAAGAGTGAGACAGAGTGCAAGAGTGAGACAGAGTGCGAGAGTGAGACACACAGAGTGAGACACACAGAGTGAGACACACAGAGTGAGACACACAGAGTGAGACACAGAGAGCGTGAGAGAGAGACAGAGTGCGAGAGGGAGACAGAGTGTGAGAGTGCGAGAGAGAGACAGAGTGCGAGTGCGAGAGAGAGAGACAGAGTGCGAGTGCCAGAGAGCGAGAGACAGAATGCGAGAGTGCGAGAGAGCGAGAGACAAAGTGCGAGAGTGCGAGAGTGTGAGAGTGCGAGAGAGTGCGAGAGTGTGACAGAGAGAAAGCAAGAGTGCAAGAGAGAGAGAGACAGAGTGCGAGAGAGAGAGAGACAGAGTGCGAGAGAGAGAGAGACAGAGTGCGAGAGAAAGAGAGACAGAGTGCAAGAGAGAGAGAGACAGAGTGCGAGAGAGAGACAGAGTGCGAGAGAGAGACTGAGTGCGAGAGAGAGACTGAGTGCGAGAGAGAGACTGAGTGCGAGAGAGAGACTGAGTGCGAGAGAGAGACTGAGTGCGAGAGAGAGACTGAGTGCGAGAGAGAGACTGAGTGCGAGAGAGAGACTGAGTGCGAGAGAGAGACTGAGTGCGAGAGAGAGAGACTGAGTGCGAGAGAGAGTCTGAATGCGAGAGAGGGATAGAGCGCGAGAGAGAGACTGAGCGCAAGAGAGAGACTGAGCGCGAAAGAGAGTCAGAGTGCGAGAGAGAGGCAGAGTGCGAGAGAGAGACAGAGTGCGAGAGAGACAGAGTGCGAGAGTGCGAGAGAGATACAAATGGCTAGTGCGAGAGAGAGCCAGAGTGCGAGAGTGCGAGAGACTGTGCGAGAGCGCGAGAGAGAGCCAGAGTGCGAGAGAGAGCCAGAGTGCGAGAGAGAGACAGAGTGCGAGAGAGAGACAGAATGCGAGAGAGAGTGAGAGTGTGAGAGAGAGAGACAGAGCGAGAGAGCGAGAGAGAGAGACAGGGTGAGAGTGCGAGAGAGAGAGATAGAGTGCGAGAGACAGATTGTGAGAGTGCGAGAGAGAGAGAGAGAGAGCGACAGTGCGAGAGATAGAGAGAGCAAGAGAGAGCGCAAGAGTGCGAGAGAGAGACAGAGTGCGAGAGAGAGACAGAGTGCGAGAGAGAGACAGAGTGCGGGAGAGAGACAAAGTGCGGAAGAGAGACAAAGTGCGGGAGAGAGACAAAGTGCGGGAGAGAGACAGAGTGCAAGATTGCGAGCGAGAGAGAAAGTGTGCGAATGCGAGAGAGAGAGACAGAGTGCGAGTGCGAGAGAGAGAGACAGAGTGCGAGTGCGAGAGAGAGAGACAGAGTGCAGGAGTGCGAGAGAGAGCGAGAGTGCGAGAGGGAGAGAGACAGAGCGAGAGTGCAAGAGAGAGAGCGAGAGTGCGAGAGAGAGAGACAGAGTGCGAGAGAGACACACACAGAGTGCGAGAGAGACACACACAGAGTGCGAGAGAGACAGAGTGCGAGAGAGACAGAGTGCGAGAGAGACAGAGTGCGAGAGAGACAGGGTGCGAGAGAGACAGGGTGTGAGAGAGACAGGGTGCGAGAGAGACAGAGTGTGAGAGTGCGAGAGAGAGAGAGAGCGAGAGTGTGAGAGATAGAGCGCAAGAGTCCGAGAGAGAGTGAGCGTGAGAGAGAGACAGAGTGCAAGAGTGAGACAGAGTGCAAGAGTGAGACAGAGTGCGAGAGAGAGACAGAGTGCGATAGAGAGACAGAGTGCGAGAGAGAGACAGAGTGCGAGAGAGAGACAGAGTGCGAGAGAGAGACAAGTGCGGGAGATAGACAGAGTGCGGGAGAGAGACAGAGTGCAAGACTGCGAGAGAGAGAGACAGAGTGCGAATGCGAGTGGGAGAGACAGAGTGCGAGAGTGCGAGAGAGAGACAGAGTGCGAGTGCGAGAGAGAGACTGAGTGCGAGTGCGAGAGAGACAGAGTGCGAGAGAGAGAGAGACAGTGCGAGAGTGTGAGAGAGAGCCAGAGTGCAAAATCGAGAGAGACAGAGTAAGAGTGCGAGAGAGAGACAGAATGCGAGAGAGAGCGAGAGTGTGAGAGAGAGAGACAGAGCGAGAGAGAGAGACAGGGTGAGAGTGCGAGAGAGAGACAGAATGCGAGAGAGAGCGAGAGTGCGAGAGAGACAGAGTGCGAGAGAGACAGAGTGCGAGAGAGACAGAGTGCGAGAGAGACAGAGTGCGAGAGAGACAGGGTGCGAGAGAGACAGGGTGCGAGAGAGACAGAGTGCGAGAGAGACAGAGTGTGAGAGTGCGAGAGAGAGAGAGAGAGCGAGAGTGTGAGAGATAGAGTGCAAGAGTCCGAGAGAGAGTGAGCGTGAGAGCGAGACAGAGTGCAAGAGTGAGACAGAGTGCAAGAGTGAGACAGAGTGCGAGAGTGAGACAGAATGCGAGAGTGAGACACACAGAGTGAGACACACAGAGTGAGACACACAGAGTGAGACACACAGAGTGAGACACACAGAGTGAGACACAGAGAGCGTGAGAGAGAGACAGAGTGCGAGAGGGAGACAGAGTGTGAGAGTGCGAGAGAGAGACAGAGTGCGAGTGCGAGAGAGAGAGACAGAGTGCGAGTGCCAGAGAGCGAGAGACAGAATGCGAGAGTGCGAGAGAGCGAGAGACAAAGTGCGAGAGTGCGAGAGTGTGAGAGTGCGATAGAGTGCAAGAGTGTGACAGAGAGAAAGCAAGAGTGCAAGAGAGAGAGAGACAGAGTGCGAGAGAGAGAGAGACAGAGTGCGAGAGAGAGAGAGAGACAGAGTGCGAGAGAAAGAGAGACAGAGTGCGAGAGAGAGAGAGAGTGCGAGAGAGAGACTGAGTGCGAGAGAGAGACTGAGTGCGAGAGAGAGACTGAGTGCGAGAGAGAGACTGAGCGCGAGAGAGAGACTGAGTGCGAGAGAGAGACTGAGCGCGAGAGAGAGGCAGAGTGCGAGAGAGAGGCAGAGTGCGAGAGAGAGACAGAGTGCGAGAGAGACAGAGTGCGAGAGTGCGAGAGAGATACAAAGTGCGAGTGCGAGAGAGAGCCAGAGTGCGAGAGTGCGAGAGACTGTGCGAGAGCGCGAGAGAGAGCCAGAGTGCGAGAGAGAGACAGAGTGCGAGAGAGAGACAGAGTGCGAGAGAGAGACAGAATGCGAGAGAGAGTGAGAGTGTGAGAGAGAGAGACAGAGCGAGAGAGCGAGAGAGAGAGACAGGGTGAGAGTGTGAGAGAGTGACAGAATGCGAGAGAGAGCGAGAGTGTGAGAAAGAGAGACAGAGCGAGAGAGCGAGAGAGAGAGACAGGGTGAGAGTGCGAGAGAGAGAGATAGAGTGCGAGAGACAGATTGTGAGAGTGCGAGAGAGAGAGAGAGAGAGAGAGCGACAGTGCGAGAGATAGAGAGAGCGAGAGAGAGCGCAAGAGTGCGAGAGAGAGACAGAGTGCGAGAGAGAGACAAAGTGCGGAAGAGAGACAAAGTGCGGGAGAGAGACAAAGTGCGGGAGAGAGACAGAGTGCAAGATTGCGAGCGAGAGAGACAGTGTGCGAATGCGAGAGAGAGAGACAGAGTGCGAGTGCGAGAGAGAGAGACAGAGTGCGAGTGCGAGAGAGAGAGACAGAGTGCAAGAGTGTGAGAGAGAGCGAGAGTGCGAGAGGGAGAGAGACAGAGCGAGAGTGCAAGAGAGAGAGAGACAGAGCGAGAGTCTGAGAGAGAGAGACAGAGTGCATGAGAGAGAGCGAGAGTGCGAGAGAGAGAGACAGAGTGCGAGAGAGACACACACAGAGTGCTAGAGAGACACACACAGAGTGCGAGAGAGACACACACAGAGTGCGAGAGAGAGACTGAGTGCGAGAGAGAGACTGAGTGCGAGAGAAAGACTGAGTGCGAGAGAAAGACACACAGAGTGCGAGAGTGCGAGAAAGACAGAGTGTGAGAAAAACAGAGTGCGGGAGAGAGACAGAGTGCGGGAGAGAGACAGAGTGCGGGAGAGAGACAGAGTGCGGGAGAGAGACAGAGTGCGGGAGAGAGACAGAGTGCGGGAGAGAGACAGAGTGCGGGAGAGAGACAGAGTGCGGGAGAGAGACAGATGCGGGAGAGAGACAGAGTGCGGGAGAGAGACAGAGTGAGAGAGAGAGACAGAGTACGAGAGAGAGACAGAGTGCGGGAGAGAGACAGAGTGCGGGAGAGAGACAGAGTGCGGGAGAGAGACAGAGTGCGGGAGAGAGACAGAGTGCGGGAGAGAGACAGAGTGAGAGAGAGAGACAGAGTGAGAGAGAGAGACAGAGTGAGAGAGAGAGACAGAGTGCGGGAAAGAGACAGAGTGCGGGAAAGAGACAGAGTGCGGGAAAGAGACAGAGTGCGGGAGAGAGACAGAGTGCAAGAGTGCGACAGAGAGAGACACAGTGCAAGAGTGCGAGAGATAGCGAGAGTGTGAGAGAGAGAAAGAGCGAGAGTGCGAGAGAGAGAGAGACAGAGCGAGAGTGCGAGAGATAGAGACAGAGTGCGAGAGTGCGAGAGAGAGACAGTGTGAGAGTGCGAGAGAGAGACAGAGTGCGAGAGAGAGACAGAGAGCGAGAGAGAGACAGAGTGCGAGAGAGAGACAGAGTGCGAGAGAGAGACAGAGTGCGAGAGAGAGACAGAGTGCGAGAGAGACACACACAGAAAGCGAGAGAGACACACACAGAGTGCGAGAGAGACACACACAGAGTGCGAGAGAGAGACTGAGTGCGAGAGAAAGACACACAGAGTGCGAGAGTGCGAGAGAGACAGAGTGCGAGAGAGACAGAGTGCGAGAGAGACAGAGTGCAAGACTGCGAGAGAGAGAGACAGAGTGCGAATGCGAGAGGGAGAGACAGAGTGCGAGAGTGCGAGAGAGAGACAGAGTGCGAGTGCGAGAGAGAGACTGAGTGCGAGTGCGAGAGAGAGACTGAGTGCGAGTGCGAGAGAGACAGAGTGCGAGAGAGAGAGAGACAGTGCGAGAGTGTGAGAGAGAGCCAGATTGCAAAATCGAGAGAGACAGAGTAAGAGTGCGAGAGAGAGACAGAATGCGAGAGAGAGCGAGAGTGTGAGAGAGAGAGACAGAGCGAGAGAGAGAGACAGGGTGAGAGTGCGAGAGAGAGACAGAATGCGAGAGAGAGCGAGAGTGTGAGAGAGACAGAGTGTGAGAGAGACAGAGTGCGAGAGAGACAGAGTGCGAGAGAGACAGAGTGCGAGAGAGACAGAGTCCGAGAGAGACAGAGAGCGAGAGAGACAGAGTGCGAGAGAGACAGAGTGCGAGAGAGACAGAGTGCGAGAGAGACAGAGTGCGAGAGAGACAGAGTGCGAGAGAGACAGAGTGCGAGAGAGACAGAGTGCGAGAGAGACAGAGTGCGAGAGAGACAGAGTGCGAGAGAGACAGAGTGCGAGAGAGACAGAGTGCGAGAGAGACAGAGTGCGAGAGAGACAGAGTGCGAGAGAGACAGAGTGCGAGAGAGACAGGGTGCGAGAGAGACAGGGTGCGAGAGAGACAGAGTGCGAGAGAGACAGAGTGTGAGAGTGCGAGAGAGAGAGAGAGAGCGAGAGTGTGAGAGATAGAGCGCAAGAGTCCGAGAGAGAGTGAGCGTGAGAGAGAGACAGAGTGCAAGAGTGAGACAGAGTGCAAGAGTGAGACAGAGTGCGAGAGTGAGACACACAGAGTGAGACACACAGAGTGAGACACACAGAGTGAGACACACAGAGTGAGACACAGAGAGCGTGAGAGAGAGACAGAGTGCGAGAGGGAGACAGAGTGTGAGAGTGCGAGAGAGAGACAGAGTGCGAGTGCGAGAGAGAGAGACAGAGTGCGAGTGCCAGAGAGCGAGAGACAGAATGCGAGAGTGCGAGAGAGCGAGAGACAAAGTGCGAGAGTGCGAGAGTGTGAGAGTGCGAGAGAGTGCAAGAGTGTGACAGAGAGAAAGCAAGAGTGCAAGAGAGAGAGAGACAGAGTGCGAGAGAGAGAGAGACAGAGTGCGAGAGAGAGACTGAGTGCGAGAGAGAGACTGAGTGCGAGAGAGAGACTGAGTGCGAGAGAGAGACTGAGTGCGAGAGAGAGACTGAGTGCGAGAGAGAGACTGAGTGCGAGAGACAGACTGAGTGCGAGAGAGAGACTGAGTGCGAGAGAGACTGAGTGCGAGAGAGAGACTGAGTGCGAGAGAGAGACTGAGTGCGAGAGAGAGACTGAGTGCGAGAGAGAGACTGAGTGCGAGAGAGAGACTGAGTGCGAGAGAGGGATAGAGCGCGAGAGAGAGACTGAGCGCGAGAGAGAGACTGAGCGCGAGAGAGAGGCAGAGTGCGAGAGAGAGTCAGAGTGCGAGAGAGACAGAGTGCGAGAGTGCGAGAGAGATACAAAGTGCGAGTGCGAGAGAGAGCCAGAGTGCGAGAGTGCGAGAGACTGTGCGAGAGCGCGAGAGAGAGCCAGAGTGCGAGAGAGAGCCAGAGTGCGAGAGAGAGACAGAGTGCGAGAGAGAGACAGAATGCGAGAGAGAGTGAGAGTGTGAGAGAGAGAGACAGAGCGAGAGAGCGAGAGAGAGAGACAGGGTGAGAGTGTGAGAGAGTGACAGAATGCGAGAGAGAGCGAGAGTGTGAGAAAGAGAGACAGAGCGAGAGAGCGAGAGAGAGAGACAGGGTGAGAGTGCGAGAGAGAGAGATAGAGTGCGAGAGACAGATTGTGAGAGTGCAAGAGAGAGAGAGAGAGAGCGACAGTGCGAGAGATAGAGAGAGCGAGAGAGAGCGCAAGAGTGCGAGAGAGAGACAGAGTGCGAGAGAGAGACAGAGTGCGAGAGAGAGACAGAGTGCAGGAGAGAGACAAAGTGCGGAAGAGAGACAAAGTGCGGGAGAGAGACAAAGTGCGGGAGAGAGACAGAGTGCAAGATTGCGAGCGAGAGAGACAGTGTGCGAATGCGAGAGAGAGAGACAGAGTGCGAGTGCGAGAGAGAGAGACAGAGTGCGAGTGCGAGAGAGAGAGACAGAGTGCAAGAGTGCGAGAGAGAGCGAGAGTGCGAGAGGGAGAGAGACAGAGCGAGAGTGCAAGAGAGAGAGAGACAGAGCGAGAGTGCAAGAGAGAGAGAGACAGAGCAAGATTGCGAGAGAGAGAGCGAGAGTGCAAGAGTGCGAGAGAGAGAGACAGAGAGCGAGAGTGCGAGAGAGAGACAGTGCGAGAGTGCGAGAGAGAGACAGTGCGAGAGTGCGAGAGAGACAGAGTGCGAGAGAGACACACACAGAGTGCGAGAGAGACACACACAGAGTGCGCGAGAGAGACACACAGAGTGCGCGAGAGAGACACACAGAGTGCGCGAGAGAGACACACAGAGTGCGCGAGAGAGACACACAGAGTGCGAGAGAGACAGAGTGCGAGAGAGACAGAGTGCGAGAGAGACAGAGTGCGAGAGTGAGACACACAGAGTGAGACACACCGAGTGAGACACACCGAGTGAGACACACCGAGTCAGACACACCGAGTGAGACACACCGAGTGAGACACACAGAGTGAGACACATACAGTGAGACACACTGAGTGAGACACACAGAGCGTGAGAGAGAGACAGAGTGCGGGAGAGAGACAGAGTGCGGGAGAGAGACAGAGTGCGGGAGAGAGACAGAGTGCGGGAGAGAGACAGAGTGAGAGAGGGAGACAGAGTGAGAGAGAGAGACAGAGTGAGAGAGAGAGACAGAGTGCGGGAAAGAGACAGAGTGCGGGAAAGAGACAGAGTGCAGGAAAGAGACAGAGTGCGGGAGAGAGACAGAGTTTGGGAGAGAGACAGAGTGCGAGAGAGAGACAGAGTGCAAGAGTGCGACAGAGAGAGACACAGTGCAAGAGTGCGAGAGAGAGCGAGAGTGTGAGAGAGAGACAGAGCGAGAGTGCGAGAGAGAGAGAGACAGAGCGAGAGTGCGAGAGATAGAGACAGAGTGCGAGAGTGCGAGAGAGAGACAGTGTGAGAGTGCGAGAGAGAGACAGAGTGCGAGAGAGAGACAGAGTGCGACAGAGACACACACAGAGTGCGAGAGAGACACACACAGAGTGCGAGAGAGACACACACAGAGTGCGAGAGAGAGACTGAGTGCGAGAGAAAGACACACAGAGCGCGAGAGTGCGAGAAAGACAGAGTGCGAGAGAGACAGAGTGCGAGAAAGACAGAGTGCGAGAGAGACAGAGTGCGAGAGAGACAGAGTGCGAGAGAGACAGAGTGCGAGAGAGACAGAGTGCGAGAGAGAGACAGAGTGCGAGAGAGACAGAGTGCGAGAGTGACAGAGTGCGAGAGTGACAGAGTGCGAGGGTGACAGAGTGCGAGAGTGACAGAGTGCGAGAGTGACAGAGTGCGAGAGAGACAGAGTGCGAGAGAGACAGAGTGCGAGAGAGACAGAGTGCGAGAGAGAGACAGAGTGCGAGAGAGAGACAGAGTGCGAGAGAGAGACAGAGTGCGAGAGAGAGACAGAGTGCGAGAGAGAGACAGAGTGCGAGAGAGAGACAGAGTGCGAGAGAGAGACAGAGTGCGAGAGAGAGACAGAGTGCGGGAGATAGACAGAGTGCGGGAGAGAGACAGAGTGCAAGACTGCGAGAGAGAGAGACAGAGTGCGAATGCGAGAGGGAGAGACAGAGTGCGGGAGAGAGACAGAGTGCGAGTGCGAGAGAGAGACTGAGTGCGAGTGCGAGAGAGACAGAGTGCGAGAGAGAGAGAGACAGTGCGAGAGTGTGAGAGAGAGCCAGAGTGCAAAATCGAGAGAGACAGAGTAAGAGTGCGAGAGAGAGACAGAATGCGAGAGAGAGCGAGAGTGTGAGAGAGAGAGACAGAGCGAGAGAGAGAGACAGGGTGAGAGTGCGAAAGAGAGACAGAATGCGAGAGAGAGCGAGAGTGCGAGAGAGACAGAGTGCGAGAGAGACAGAGTGCGAGAGAGACAGAGTGCGAGAGAGACAGAGTGCGAGAGAGACAGAGTGCGAGAGAGACAGAGTGCGAGAGAGACAGAGTGCGAGAGAGACAGAGTGCGAGAGAGACAGAGTGCGAGAGAGACAGAGTGCGAGAGAGACAGAGTGCGAGAGAGACAGAGTGCGAGAGAGACAGGGTGCCAGAGAGACAGGGTGCCAGAGAGACAGGGTGCGAGAGAGACAGAGTGCGAGAGAGACAGAGTGCGAGAGAGAGAGAGAGAGAGCGAGAGTGTGAGAGATAGAGCGCATGAGTCCGAGAGAGAGTGAGCGTGAGAGAGAGACAGAGTGCAAGAGTGAGACAGAGTGCAAGAGTGAGACAGAGTGCGAGAGAAAGACACACAGAGTGAGACACACAGAGTGAGACACACAGAGTGAGACACACAGAGTGAGACACACAGAGTGAGACACAGAGAGCGTGAGAGAGAGACAGAGTGCGAGAGGGAGACAGAGTGTGAGAGTGCGAGAGAGAGACAGAGTGCGAGTGCGAGAGAGAGAGACAGAGTGCGAGTGCCAGAGAGCGAAAGACAGAATGCGAGAGTGCGAGAGATCGAGAGACAAAGTGCGAGAGTGTGAGAGTGCGAGAGAGTGCAAGAGTGTGACAGAGAGAAAGCAAGAGTGCAAGAGAGAGAGAGACAGAGTGCGAGAGAGAGAGAGACAGAGTGCGAGAGAGAGAGAGACAGAGTGCGAGAGAGAGAGAGACAGAGTGCGAGAGAAAGAGAGACAGAGTGCGAGAGAGAGAGAGACAGAGTGCGAGAGAGAGACTGAGTGCGAGACAGAGACTGAGTGCGAGAGAGAGACTGAGTGCGAGAGAGAGACTGAGTGCGAGAGAGAGACTGAGTGCGAGAGAGAGACTGAGTGCGAGAGAGAGACTGAGTGCGAGAGAGAGACTGAGTGCGAGAGAGAGACTGAGTGCGAGAGAGGGATAGAGCGCGAGAGAGAGACTGAGCGCGAGAGAGAGGCAGAGTGCGAGAGAGAGGCAGAGTGCGAGAGAGAGGCAGAGTGCGAGAGAGACAGAGTGCGAGAGTGCGAGAGAGATACAAAGTGCGAGTGCGAGAGAGAGCCAGAGTGCGAGAGTGCGAGAGACTGTGCGAGAGCGCGAGAGAGAGCCAGAGTGCGAGAGAGAGACAGAGTGCGAGAGAGAGACAGAATGCGAGAGAGAGTGAGAGTGTGAGAGAGAGAGACAGAGCGAGAGAGCGAGAGAGAGAGACAGGGTGAGAGTGTGAGAGAGTGACAGAATGCGAGAGAGAGCGAGAGTGTGAGAAAGAGAGACTGAGCGAGAGAGCGAGAGAGAGAGATAGAGTGCGAGAGACAGATTGTGAGAGTGCGAGAGAGAGACAGAGTGCGGGAGAGAGACAAAGTGCGGAAGAGAGACAAAGCGTGGGAGAGAGACAAAGTGCGGGAGAGAGACAGAGTGCAAGATTGCGAGCGAGAGAGACAGTGTGCGAATGCGAGAGAGAGAGACAGAGTGCGAGTGCGAGAGAGAGAGACAGAGTGCGAGTGCGAGAGAGAGAGACAGAGTGCAAGAGTGCGAGAGAGAGCGAGAGTGCGAGAGGGAGAGAGACAGAGCGAGAGTGCAAGAGAGAGAGAGACAGAGCGAGAGTCTGAGAGAGAGAGACAGAGTGCAAGAGAGAGAGCGAGAGTGCGAGAGAGAGAGTCAGAGTGCGAGAGAGACACACACAGAGTGCGAGAGAGACACACACAGAGTGCGAGAGAGACACACACAGAGTGCGAGAGAGAGACTGAGTGCGAGAGAAAGACACACAGAGTGCGAGAGTGCGAGAAAGACAGAGTGCGAGAGAGACAGAGTGCGAGAGAGTCACAGTGCGAGAGAGACAGAGTGCGAGAAAGACAGAGTGGGAGAGAGACAGAGTGCGAGAGAGACAGAGTGCGGGAGAGAGACAGAGTGCGTGAGAGAGACAGAGTGCGGGAGAGAGACAGAGTGCGGGAGAGAGACAGAGTGCGGGAGAGAGACAGAGTGCGGGAGAGAGACAGAGTGCGGGAGAGAGACAGAGTGAGAGAGAGAGACAGAGTGCGGGAAAGAGACAGAGTGCGGGAAAGAGACAGAGTGCGGGAAAGAGACAGAGTTTGGGAGAGAGACAGAGTGCGAGAGAGAGACAGAGTGCAAGAGTGCGACAGAGAGAGACACAGTGCAAGAGTGCGAGAGAGAGCGAGAGTGTGAGGGAGAGACAGAGCGAGAGTGCGAGAGAGAGAGAGACAGAGCGAGAGTGCGAGAGAGAGAGAGACAGAGCGAGAGTACGAGAGATAGAGACAGAGTGCGAGAGTGCGAGAGAGAGACAGTGTGAGAGTGCGAGAGAGAGACAGAGTGCGAGAGAGAGACAGAGTGTGACAGAGACACACACAGAGTGCGAGAGAGACACACACAGAGTGCGAGAGAGACACACACCGAGTGCGAGAGAGACACACACCGAGTGCGAGAGAGAGACAGAGTGCGAGAGAGAGACAGAGTGCGAGAGTGACAGAGTGCGAGAGTGACAGAGTGCGAGAGTGACAGAGTGCGAGAGTGACAGAGTGCGAGAGTGACAGAGTGCGAGAGTGACAGAGTGCGAGAGTGACAGAGTGCGAGAGTGACAGAGTGCGAGAGAGACAGAGTGCGAGAGAGAGACAGAGTGCGATAGAGAGACAGAGTGCGAGAGAGAGACAGAGTGCGAGAGAGAGACAGAGTGCGAGAGAGAGACAGAGTGCGAGAGAGAGACAGAGTGCGAGAGAGAGACAGAGTGCGAGAGAGAGACAGAGTGCGAGAGAGAGACAGAGTGCGAGAGAGAGACAGAGTGCGGGAGATAGACAGAGTGCGGGAGAGAGACAGAGTGCAAGACTGCGAGAGAGAGAGACAGAGTGCGAATGCGAGAGGGAGAGACAGAGTGCGAGAGTGCGAGAGAGAGACATAGTGCGAGTGCGAGAGAGAGACTGAGTGCGAGTGCGAGAGAGACAGAGTGCGAGAGAGAGAGAGACAGTGCGAGAGTGTGAGAGAGAGCCAGAGTGCAAAATCGAGAGAGACAGAGTAAGAGTGCGAGAGAGAGACAGAATGCGAGAGAGAGCGAGAGTGTGAGAGAGAGAGACAGAGCGAGAGAGAGAGACAGGGTGAGAGTGCGAGAGAGAGACAGAATGCGAGAGAGAGCGAGAGTGTGAGAGAGACAGAGTGCGAGAGAGACAGAGTGCGAGAGAGACAGAGTGCGAGAGAGACAGAGTGCGACAGAGACAGAGTGCGAGAGAGACAGAGTGCGAGAGAGACAGAGTGCGAGAGAGACAGAGTGCGAGAGAGACAGAGTGCGAGAGAGACAGAGTGCGAGAGAGACAGAGTGCGAGAGAGACAGAGTGCGAGAGAGACAGAGTGCGAGAGAGACAGAGTGCGAGAGAGACAGGGTGCGAGAGAGACAGGGTGCGAGAGAGACAGGGTGCGAGAGAGACAGGGTGCGAGAGAGACAGAGTGTGAGAGTGCGAGAGAGAGAGAGAGCGAGAGTGTGAGAGATAGAGCGCAAGAGTACGGGAGAGAGTGAGCGTGAGAGAGAGACAGAGTGCAAGAGTGAGACAGAGTGCAAGAGTGAGACAGAGTGCGAGAGTGAGACACACAGATTGAGACACACAGAGTGAGACACACAGAGTGAGACACAGAGAGCGTGAGAGAGAGACAGAGTGCGAGAGGGAGACAGAGTGTGAGAGTGCGAGAGAGAGACAGAGTGCGAGTGCGAGAGAGAGAGACAGAGTGCGAGTGCCAGAGAGCGAGAGACAGAATGCGAGAGTGCGAGAGAGCGAGAGACAAAGTGCGAGAGTGCGAGAGTGTGAGAGTGCGAGAGAGTGCAAGAGTGTGACAGAGAGAAAGCAAGAGTGCAAGAGAGAGAGAGACAGAGTGCGAGAGAGAGAGAGACAGAGTGCGAGAGAGAGAGAGACAGAGTGCGAGAGAAAGAGAGACAGAGTGCGAGAGAGAGAGAGACAGAGTGCGAGAGAGAGAGAGACAGAGTGCGAGAGAGAGACTGAGTGCGAGAGAGAGACTGAGTGCGAGAGAGAGACTGAGTGCGAGAGAGAGACTGAGTGCGAGAGAGAGACTGAGTGCGAGAGAGAGACTGAGTGCGAGAGAGAGACTGAGTGCGAGAGAGAGACTGAGTGCGAGAGAGAGACTGAGTGCGAGAGAGAGACTGAGTGCGAGAGATGGATAGAGCGCGAGAGAGAGACTGAGCGCGAGAGAGAGACTGAGCGCGAGAGAGAGGCAGAGTGCGAGAGAGAGGCAGAGTGCGAGAGAGAGACAGAGTGCGAGAGAGACAGAGTGCGAGAGAGACAGAGTGCGAGAGAGACAGAGTGCGAGAGAGACAGAGTGCGAGAGAGAGACAGAGTGCGAGAGAGACAGAGTGCGAGAGTGACAGAGTGCGAGAGTGACAGAGTGCGAGAGTGACAGAGTGCGAGAGTGACAGAGTGCGAGAGTGACAGAGTGCGAGAGTGACAGAGTGCGAGAGTGACAGATTGCGAGAGTGACAGAGTGCGAGAGTGCGAGAGAGATACAAAGTGCGAGTGCGAGAGAGAGCCAGAGTGCGAGAGTGCGAGAGACTGTGCGAGAGCGCGAGAGAGAGCCAGAGTGCGAGAGAGAGACAGAGTGTGAGTGAGAGACAGAGTGCGAGAGAGAGACAGAATGCGAGAGAGAGTGAGAGTGTGAGAGAGAGAGACAGAGCGAGAGAGCGAGAGAGAGAGACAGGGTGAGAGTGTGAGAGAGTGACAGAATGCGAGAGAGAGCGAGAGTGTGAGAAAGAGAGACAGAGCGAGAGAGCGAGAGAGAGAGACAGGGTGAGAGTGCGAGAGAGAGAGATAGAGTGCGAGAGACAGATTGTGAGAGTGCGAGAGAGAGAGAGAGAGAGCGACAGTGCGAGAGATAGAGAGAGCGAGAGAGAGCGCAAGAGTGCGAGAGAGAGACAGAGTGCGAGAGAGAGACAGAGTGCGAGAGAGAGACAGAGTGCGGGAGAGAGACAAAGTGCAGAAGAGAGACAAAGCGCGGGAGAGAGACAACGTGCGGGAGAGAGACAGAGTGCAAGACTGCGAGCGAGAGAGACAGTGTGCGAATGCGAGAGAGAGAGACAGAGTGCGAGTGCGAGAGAGAGAGACAGAGTGCGAGAGCGAGAGAGAGAGACAGAGTGCAAGAGTGCGAGAGAGAGCGAGAGTGCGAGAGGGAGAGAGACAGAGCGAGAGTGCAAGAGAGAGAGAGACAGAGCGAGAGTCTGAGAGAGAGAGACAGAGTGCAAGAGAGAGAGCGAGAGTGCAAGAGAGAGAGTCAGAGTGCGAGAGAGACACACACAGAGTGCGAGAGAGACACACACAGAGTGCGAGAGAGACACACACAGAGTGCGAGAGAGAGACTGAGTGCGAGAGAAAGACACACAGAGTGCGAGAGTGCGAGAAAGACAGAGTGCGAGAGAGACAGAGTGCGAGAGAGTCACAGTGCGAGAGAGACAGAGTGCGAGAAAGACAGAGTGCGAGAGAGACAGAGTGCGGGAGAGAGACAGAGTGCGTGAGAGAGACAGAGTGCGGGAGAGAAACAGAGTGCGGGAGAGAGACAGAGTGCGGGAGAGAGACAGAGTGCGGGAGAGAGACAGAGTGCGGGAGAGAGACAGAGTGCGGGAGAGAGACAGAGTGCGGGAGAGAGACAGACTGAGAGAGAGAGACAGAGTGCGGGAAAGAGACAGAGTGCGGGAAAGAGACAGAGTGCGGGAAAGAGACAGAGTGCGGGAGAGAGACAGAGTTTGGGAGAGAGACAGAGTGCGAGAGAGAGACAGAGTGCAAGAGTGCGACAGAGAGAGACACAGTGCAAGTGTGCGAGAGAGAGCGAGAGTGTGAGGGAGAGACAGAGCGAGAGTGCGAGAGAGAGAGAGACAGAGCGAGAGTTCGAGAGAGAGAGAGACAGAGCGAGAGTGCGAGAGATAGAGACAGAGTGCGAGAGAGAGACAGTGTGAGAGTGCGAGAGAGAGACAGAGTGCGAGAGAGAGACAGAGTGTGACAGAGACACACACAGAGTGCGAGAGAGACACACACAGAGTGCGAGAGAGACACACACCGAGTGCGAGAGAGACACACACCGAGTGCGAGAGAGAGACTGAGTGCGAGAGAAAGACACACAGAGTGCGAGAGTGCAAGAAAGACAGAGTGCGAGAGAGACAGAGTGCGAGAGAGACAGAGTGCGAGAGAGACAGAGTGCGAGAGAGAGACAGAGTGCGAGAGAGAGACAGAGTGCGAGAGTGACAGAGTGCGCGAGTGACAGAGTGCGAGAGTGACAGAGTGCGAGAGAGACAGAGTGCGAGAGAGACAGAGTGCGAGAGAGACAGAGTGCGAGAGAGACAGAGTGCGAGAGAGACAGAGTGCGAGAGAGACAGAGTGCGAGAGAGACAGAGTGCGAGAGAGAGAGAGAGAGAGCGACAGTGCGAGAGATAGAGAGAGCGAGAGAGAGCGCAAGAGTGCGAGAGAGAGACAGAGTGCGAGAGAGAGACAGAGTGCGAGAGAGAGACAGAGTGCGGGAGAGAGACAAAGTGCAGAAGAGAGACAAAGCGCGGGAGAGAGACAAAGTGCGGGAGAGAGACAGAGTGCAAGACTGCGAGCGAGAGAGACAGTGTGCGAATGCGAGAGAGAGAGACAGAGTGCGAGTGCGAGAGAGAGAGACAGAGTGCGAGAGCGAGAGAGAGAGACAGAGTGCAAGAGTGCGAGAGAGAGCGAGAGTGCGAGAGGGAGAGAGACAGAGCGAGAGTGCAAGAGAGAGAGAGACAGAGCGAGAGTCTGAGAGAGAGAGACAGAGTGCAAGAGAGAGAGCGAGAGTGCAAGAGAGAGAGTCAGAGTGCGAGAGAGACACACACAGAGTGCGAGAGAGACACACACAGAGTGCGAGAGAGACACACACAGAGTGCGAGAGAGAGACTGAGTGCGAGAGAAAGACACACAGAGTGCGAGAGTGCGAGAAAGACAGAGTGCGAGAGAGACAGAGTGCGAGAGAGTCACAGTGCGAGAGAGACAGAGTGCGAGAAAGACAGAGTGCGAGAGAGACAGAGTGCGGGAGAGAGACAGAGTGCGTGAGAGAGACAGAGTGCGTGAGAGAGACAGAGTGCGGGAGAGAGACAGAGTGCGGGAGAGAGACAGAGTGCGGGAGAGAGACAGAGTGCGGGAGAGAGACAGAGTGCGGGAGAGAGACAGAGTGCGGGAGAGAGACAGACTGAGAGAGAGAGACAGAGTGCGGGAAAGAGACAGAGTGCGGGAAAGAGACAGAGTGCGGGAAAGAGACAGAGTGCGGGAGAGAGACAGAGTTTGGGAGAGAGACAGAGTGCGAGAGAGAGACAGAGTGCAAGAGTGCGACAGAGAGAGACACAGTGCAAGTGTGCGAGAGAGAGCGAGAGTGTGAGGGAGAGACAGAGCGAGAGTGCGAGAGAGAGAGAGACAGAGCGAGAGTTCGAGAGAGAGAGAGACAGAGCGAGAGTGCGAGAGATAGAGACAGAGTGCGAGAGAGAGACAGTGTGAGAGTGCGAGAGAGAGACAGAGTGCGAGAGAGAGACAGAGTGTGACAGAGACACACACAGAGTGCGAGAGAGACACACACAGAGTGCGAGAGAGACACACACCGAGTGCGAGAGAGACACACACCGAGTGCGAGAGAGAGACTGAGTGCGAGAGAAAGACACACAGAGTGCGAGAGTGCGAGAAAGACAGAGTGCGAGAGAGACAGAGTGCGAGAGAGACAGAGTGCGAGAGAGACAGAGTGCGAGAGAGAGACAGAGTGCGAGAGAGAGACAGAGTGCGAGAGTGACAGAGTGCGCGAGTGACAGAGTGCGAGAGTGACAGAGTGCGAGAGAGACAGAGTGCGAGAGAGACAGAGTGCGAGAGAGACAGAGTGCGAGAGAGACAGAGTGCGAGAGAGACAGAGTGCGAGAGAGACAGAGTGCGAGAGAGACAGAGTGCGAGAGAGACAGAGTGCGAGAGAGACAGAGTGCGAGAGAGACAGGGTGCAAGAGAGACAGGGTGCGAGAGTGCGAGAGAGAGAGAGAGCGAGAGAGACAGAGTGCGAGAGAGACAGAGTGCGAGAGAGAGACAGAGTGCGAGAGAGAGACAGAGTGCGAGAGAGAGACAGAGTGCGAGAGTGACAGAGTGCGAGAGTGACAGAGTGCGAGAGTGACAGAGTGCGAGAGTGACAGAGTGCGAGAGTGACAGAGTGCGAGAGAGACAGAGTGCGAGAGAGACAGAGTGCGAGAGAGAGACAGAGTGCGAGAGAGAGACAGAGTGCGAGAGAGAGACAGAGTGCGAGAGAGAGACAGAGTGCGAGAGAGAGACAGAGTGCGAGAGAGAGACAGAGTGCGAGAGAGAGACAGAGTGCGAGAGAGAGACAGAGTGCGAGAGAGAGACAGAGTGCGAGAGAGAGACAGAGTGCGGGAGATAGACAGAGTGCGGGAGAGAGACAGAGTGCAAGACTGCGAGAGAGAGAGACAGAGTGCGAATGCGAGAGGGAGAGACAGAGTGCGAGAGTGCGAGAGAGAGACAGAGTGCGAGTGCGCGAGAGAGACTGAGTGCGAGTGCGAGAGAGACAGAGTGCGAGAGAGAGAGAGACAGTGCGAGAGTGTGAGAGAGAGCCAGAGTGCAAAATCGAGAGAGACAGAGTAAGAGTGCGAGAGAGAGACAGAATGCGAGAGAGAGCGAGAGTGTGAGAGAGAGAGACAGAGCGAGAGAGAGAGACAGGGTGAGAGTGCGAGAGAGAGACAGAATGCGAGAGAGAGCGAGAGTGTGAGAGAGACAGAGTGCGAGAGAGACAGAGTGCGACAGAGACAGAGTGCGAGAGAGACAGAGTGCGAGAGAGACAGAGTGCGAGAGAGACAGAGTGCGAGAGAGACAGAGTGCGAGAGAGACAGAGTGCGAGAGAGACAGAGTGCGAGAGAGACAGAGTGCGAGAGAGACAGAGTGCGAGAGAGACAGGGTGCGAGAGAGACAGGGTGCGAGAGTGCGAGAGAGAGAGAGAGCGAGAGTGTGAGAGATAGAGCGCAAGAGTCCGAGAGAGAGTGAGCGTGAGAGAGAGACAGAGTGCAAGAGTGAGACAGAGTGCAAGAGTGAGACAGAGTGCAAGAGTGAGACAGAGTGCGAGAGTGAGACACACAGAGTGAGACACACAGAGTGAGACACACAGAGTGAGACACACAGAGTGAGACACAGAGAGCGTGAGAGAGAGACAGAGTGCGAGAGGGAGACAGAGTGTGAGAGTGCGAGAGAGAGACAGAGTGCGAGTGCGAGAGAGAGAGACAGAGCGCGAGTGCCAGAGAGCGAGAGACAGAATGCGAGAGTGCGAGAGAGCGAGAGACAAAGTGCGAGAGTGCGAGAGTGTGAGAGTGCGAGAGAGTGCAAGAGTGTGACAGAGAGAAAGCAAGAGTGCAAGAGAGAGAGAGACAGAGTGCGAGAGAGAGAGAGACAGAGTGCGAGAGAGAGAGAGACAGAGTGCGAGAGAAAGAGAGACAGAGTGCGAGAGAGAGAGAGACAGAGTGCGAGAGAGAGACTGAGTGCGAGAGAGAGACTGAGTGCGAGAGAGAGACTGAGTGCGAGAGAGAGACTGAGTGCGAGAGAGAGACTGAGTGCGAGAGAGAGACTGAGTGCGAGAGAGAGACTGAGTGCGAGAGAGAGACTGAGTGCGAGAGAGAGACTGAGTGCGAGAGAGAGACTGAGTGCGAGAGAGGGATAGAGCGCGAGAGAGAGACAGAGTGCGAGAGAGAGACAGAGTGCGGGAGATAGACAGAGTGCGGGAGAGAGACAGAGTGCAAGACTGCGAGAGAGAGAGACAGAGTGCGAATGCGAGAGGGAGAGACAGAGTGCGAGAGTGCGAGTGAGAGACAGAGTGCGAGTGCGAGAGAGAGACTGAGTGCGAGTGCGAGAGAGACAGAGTGCGAGAGAGAGAGAGACAGTGCGAGAGTGTGAGAGAGAGCCAGAGTGCAAAATCGAGAGAGACAGAGTAAGAGTGCGAGAGAGAGACAGAATGCGAGAGAGAGCGAGAGTGTGAGAGAGAGAGACAGAGCGAGAGAGAGAGGCAGGGTGAGAGTGCGAGAGAGAGACAGAATGCGAGAGAGAGCGAGAGTGTGAGAGAGACAGAGTGTGAGAGAGACAGAGTGCTAGAGAGACAGAGTGTGAGAGAGACAGAGTGCGACAGAGACAGAGTGCGAGAGAGACAGAGTGCGAGAGAGACAGAGTGCGAGAGAGACAGAGTGCGAGAGAGACAGAGTGCGAAGAGAGACAGAGTGCGAGAGAGACAGAGTGCGAGAGAGACAGAGTGCGAGAGAGACAGAGTGCGAGAGAGACAGAGTGCGAGAGAGACAGAGTGCGAGAGAGACAGAGTGCGAGAGAGACAGAGTGCGAGAGAGACGGTGCGAGAGAGACAGGGTGCGAGAGTGCGAGAGAGAGAGAGAGCGAGAGAGACAGAGTGCGAGAGAGACAGAGTGCGAGAGAGACAGAGTGCGAGAGAGAGACAGAGTGCGAGAGTGAGACAGAGTGCGAGAGTGACAGAGTGCGAGAGTGACAGAGTGCGAGAGTGACAGAGTGCGAGAGTGACAGAGTGCGAGAGGGACAGAGTGCGAGAGAGAGACAGAGTGCGAGAGAGAGACAGAGTGCGAGAGAGAGACAGAGTGCGAGAGAGAGACAGAGTGCGAGAGAGAGACAGAGTGCGAGAGAGAGACAGAGTGCGAGAGAGAGACAGAGTGCGAGAGAGAGACAGAGTGCGAGAGAGAGACAGAGTGCGAGAGAGAGACAGAGTGCGGGAGATAGAGAGAGTGCGGGAGAGAGACAGAGTGCAAGACTGCGAGAGAGAGAGACAGAGTGCGAATGCGAGAGGGAGAGACAGAGTGCGAGAGTGCGAGTGAGAGACAGAGTGCGAGTGCGAGAGAGAGACTGAGTGCGAGTGCGAGAGAGACAGAGTGCGAGAGAGAGAGAGACAGTGCGAGAGTGTGAGAGAGAGCCAGAGTGCAAAATCGAGAGAGACAGAGTAAGAGTGCGAGAGAGAGACAGAATGCGAGAGAGAGCGAGAGTGTGAGAGAGAGAGACAGAGCGAGAGAGAGAGGCAGGGTGAGAGTGCGAGAGAGAGACAGAATGCGAGAGAGAGCGAGAGTGTGAGAGAGACAGAGTGTGAGAGAGACAGAGTGCTAGAGAGACAGAGTGTGAGAGAGACAGAGTGCGACAGAGACAGAGTGCGAGAGAGACAGAGTGCGAGAGAGACAGAGTGCGAGAGAGACAGAGTGCGAGAGAGACAGAGTGCGAAGAGAGACAGAGTGCGAGAGAGACAGAGTGCGAGAGAGACAGAGTGCGAGAGAGACAGAGTGCGAGAGAGACAGAGTGCGAGAGAGACAGAGTGCGAGAGAGACAGAGTGCGAGAGAGACAGAGTGCGAGAGAGACGGTGCGAGAGAGACAGGGTGCGAGAGTGCGAGAGAGAGAGAGAGCGAGAGAGACAGAGTGCGAGAGAGACAGAGTGCGAGAGAGACAGAGTGCGAGAGAGAGACAGAGTGCGAGAGTGAGACAGAGTGCGAGAGTGACAGAGTGCGAGAGTGACAGAGTGCGAGAGTGACAGAGTGCGAGAGTGACAGAGTGCGAGAGGGACAGAGTGCGAGAGAGAGACAGAGTGCGAGAGAGAGACAGAGTGCGAGAGAGAGACAGAGTGCGAGAGAGAGACAGAGTGCGAGAGAGAGACAGAGTGCGAGAGAGAGACAGAGTGCGAGAGAGAGACAGAGTGCGAGAGAGAGACAGAGTGCGAGAGAGAGACAGAGTGCGAGAGAGAGACAGAGTGCGGGAGATAGAGAGAGTGCGGGAGAGAGACAGAGTGCAAGACTGCGAGAGAGAGAGACAGAGTGCGAATGCGAGAGGGAGAGACAGAGTGCGAGAGTGCGAGAGAGAGACAGAGTGCGAGTGCGAGAGAGAGACTGAGTGCGAGTGCGAGAGAGACAGAGTGCGAGAGAGAGAGAGACAGTGCGAGAGTGTGAGAGAGAGCCAGAGTGCAAAATCGAGAGAGACAGAGTAAGAGTGCGAGAGAGAGACAGAATGCGAGAGAGAGCGAGAGTGTGAGAGAGAGAGACAGAGCGAGAGAGAGAGACAGGGTGAGAGTGCGAGAGAGAGACAGAATGCGAGAGAGAGCGAGAGTGTGAGAGAGACAGAGTGCGAGAGAGACAGAGTGCGACAGAGACAGAGTGCGAGAGAGACAGAGTGCGAGAGAGACAGAGTGCGAGAGAGACAGAGTGCGAGAGAGACAGAGTGCGAGAGAGACAGAGTGCGAGAGAGACAGAGTGCGAGAGAGACAGAGTGCGAGAGAGACAGAGTGCGAGAGAGACAGGGTGCGAGAGAGACAGGGTGCGAGAGTGCGAGAGAGAGAGAGAGCGAGAGTGTGAGAGATAGAGCGCAAGAGTCCGAGAGAGAGTGAGCGTGAGAGAGAGACAGAGTGCAAGAGTGAGACAGAGTGCAAGAGTGAGACAGAGTGCAAGAGTGAGACAGAGTGCGAGAGTGAGACACACAGAGTGAGACACACAGAGTGAGACACACAGAGTGAGACACACACGAGTGAGACACAGAGAGCGTGAGAGAGAGACAGAGTGCGAGAGGGAGACAGAGTGTGAGAGTGCGAGAGAGAGACAGAGTGCGAGTGCGAGAGAGAGAGACAGAGCGCGAGTGCCAGAGAGCGAGAGACAGAATGCGAGAGTGCGAGAGAGCGAGAGACAAAGTGCGAGAGTGCGAGAGTGTGAGAGTGCGAGAGAGTGCAAGAGTGTGACAGAGAGAAAGCAAGAGTGCAAGAGAGAGAGAGACAGAGTGCGAGAGAGAGAGAGACAGAGTGCGAGAGAGAGAGAGACAGAGTGCGAGAGAAAGAGAGACAGAGTGCGAGAGAGAGAGAGACAGAGTGCGAGAGAGAGACTGAGTGCGAGAGAGAGACTGAGTGCGAGAGAGAGACTGAGTGCGAGAGAGAGACTGAGTGCGAGAGAGAGACTGAGTGCGAGAGAGAGACTGAGTGCGAGAGAGAGACTGAGTGCGAGAGAGAGACTGAGTGCGAGAGAGAGACTGAGTGCGAGAGAGGGATAGAGCGCGAGAGAGAGACAGAGTGCGAGAGAGAGACAGAGTGCGGGAGATAGACAGAGTGCGGGAGAGAGACAGAGTGCAAGACTGCGAGAGAGAGAGACAGAGTGCGAATGCGAGAGGGAGAGACAGAGTGCGAGAGTGCGAGTGAGAGACAGAGTGCGAGTGCGAGAGAGAGACTGAGTGCGAGTGCGAGAGAGACAGAGTGCGAGAGAGAGAGAGACAGTGCGAGAGTGTGAGAGAGAGCCAGAGTGCAAAATCGAGAGAGACAGAGTAAGAGTGCGAGAGAGAGACAGAATGCGAGAGAGAGCGAGAGTGTGAGAGAGAGAGACAGAGCGAGAGAGAGAGGCAGGGTGAGAGTGCGAGAGAGAGACAGAATGCGAGAGAGAGCGAGAGTGTGAGAGAGACAGAGTGCGAGAGAGACAGAGTGCTAGAGAGACAGAGTGTGAGAGAGACAGAGTGCGACAGAGACAGAGTGCGAGAGAGACAGAGTGCGAGAGAGACAGAGTGCGAGAGAGACAGAGTGCGAGAGAGACAGAGTGCGAGAGAGACAGAGTGCGAGAGAGACAGAGTGCGAGAGAGACAGAGTGCGAGAGAGACAGAGGGCGAGAGAGACAGAGTGCGAGAGAGACAGAGTGCGAGAGAGACAGAGTGCGAGAGAGACAGAGTGCGAGAGAGACAGGGTGCGAGAGAGACAGGGTGCGAGAGTGCGAGAGAGAGAGAGAGCGAGAGAGACAGAGTGCGAGAGAGACAGAGTGCGAGAGAGACAGAGTGCGAGAGAGAGACAGAGTGCGAGAGAGAGACAGAGTGCGAGAGAGACAGAGTGCGAGAGTGACAGAGTGCGAGAGTGACAGAGTGCGAGAGTGACAGAGTGCGAGAGTGACAGAGTGCGAGAGAGACAGAGTGCGAGAGAGACAGAGTGCGAGAGAGAGACAGAGTGCGAGAGAGAGACAGAGTGCGAGAGAGAGACAGAGTGCGAGAGAGAGACAGAGTGCGAGAGAGAGACAGAGTGCGAGAGAGAGACAGAGTGCGAGAGAGAGACAGAGTGCGAGAGAGAGACAGAGTGCGAGAGAGAGACAGAGTGCGGGAGATAGACAGAGTGCGGGAGAGAGACAGAGTGCAAGACTGCGAGAGAGAGAGACAGAGTGCGAATGCGAGAGGGAGAGACAGAGTGCGAGAGTGCGAGAGAGAGACAGAGTGCGAGTGCGAGAGAGAGACTGAGTGCGAGTGCGAGAGAGACAGAGTGCGAGAGAGAGAGAGACAGTGCGAGAGTGTGAGAGAGAGCCAGAGTGCAAAATCGAGAGAGACAGAGTAAGAGTGCGAGAGAGAGACAGAATGCGAGAGAGAGCGAGAGTGTGAGAGAGAGAGACAGAGCGAGAGAGAGAGACAGGGTGAGAGTGCGAGAGAGAGACAGAATGCGAGAGAGAGCGAGAGTGTGAGAGAGACAGAGTGCGAGAGAGACAGAGTGCGACAGAGACAGAGTGCGAGAGAGACAGAGTGCGAGAGAGACAGAGTGCGAGAGAGACAGAGTGCGAGAGAGACAGAGTGCGAGAGAGACAGAGTGCGAGAGAGACAGAGTGCGAGAGAGACAGAGTGCGAGAGAGACAGGGTGCGAGAGAGACAGGGTGCGAGAGTGCGAGAGAGAGAGAGAGCGAGAGTGTGAGAGATAGAGCGCAAGAGTCCGAGAGAGAGTGAGCGTGAGAGAGAGACAGAGTGCAAGAGTGAGACAGAGTGCAAGAGTGAGACAGAGTGCGAGAGTGAGACACACAGAGTGAGACACACAGAGTGAGACACACAGAGTGAGACACACAGAGTGAGACACAGAGAGCGTGAGAGAGAGACAGAGTGCGAGAGGGAGACAGAGTGTGAGAGTGCGAGAGAGAGACAGAGTGCGAGTGCGAGAGAGAGAGACAGAGTGCGAGTGCCAGAGAGCGAGAGACAGAATGCGAGAGTGCGAGAGAGCGAGAGACAAAGTGCGAGAGTGCGAGAGTGTGAGAGTGCGAGAGAGTGCAAGAGTGTGACAGAGAGAAAGCAAGAGTGCAAGAGAGAGAGAGACAGAGTGCGAGAGAGAGAGAGACAGAGTGCGAGAGAGAGAGAGACAGAGTGCGAGAGAAAGAGAGACAGAGTGCGAGAGAGAGAGAGACAGAGTGCGAGAGAGAGACTGAGTGCGAGAGAGAGACTGAGTGCGAGAGAGAGACTGAGTGCGAGAGAGAGACTGAGTGCGAGAGAGAGACTGAGTGCGAGAGAGAGACTGAGTGCGAGAGAGAGACTGAGTGCGAGAGAGAGACTGAGTGCGAGAGAGGGATAGAGCGCGAGAGAGAGACAGAGTGCGAGAGAGAGACAGAGTGCGGGAGATAGACAGAGTGCGGGAGAGAGACAGAGTGCAAGACTGCGAGAGAGAGAGACAGAGTGCGAATGCGAGAGGGAGAGACAGAGTGCGAGAGTGCGAGTGAGAGACAGAGTGCGAGTGCGAGAGAGAGACTGAGTGCGAGTGCGAGAGAGACAGAGTGCGAGAGAGAGAGAGACAGTGCGAGAGTGTGAGAGAGAGCCAGAGTGCAAAATCGAGAGAGACAGAGTAAGAGTGCGAGAGAGAGACAGAATGCGAGAGAGAGCGAGAGTGTGAGAGAGAGAGACAGAGCGAGAGAGAGAGGCAGGGTGAGAGTGCGAGAGAGAGACAGAATGCGAGAGAGAGCGAGAGTGTGAGAGAGACAGAGTGTGAGAGAGACAGAGTGCTAGAGAGACAGAGTGCGAGAGAGACAGAGTGCGACAGAGACAGAGTGCGAGAGAGACAGAGTGCGAGAGAGACAGAGTGCGAGAGAGACAGAGTGCGAGAGAGACAGAGTGCGAGAGAGACAGAGTGCGAGAGAGACAGAGTGCGAGAGAGACAGAGTGCGAGAGAGACAGAGTGCGAGAGAGACAGAGTGCGAGAGAGACAGGGTGCGAGAGAGACAGGGTGCGAGAGTGCGAGAGAGAGAGAGAGCGAGAGAGACAGAGTGCGAGAGAGACAGAGTGCGAGAGAGACAGAGTGCGAGAGAGACAGAGTGCGAGAGATACAGAGTGCGAGAGAGACAGGGTGCGAGAGAGACAGGGTGCGAGAGAGACAGAGTGTGAGAGTGCGAGAGAGAGAGAGAGAGCGAGAGTGTGAGAGATAGAGCGCAAGAGTCCGAGAGAGAGTGAGCGTGAGAGAGAGACAGAGTGCAAGAGTGAGACAGAGTGCAAGAGTGAGACACAGTGCAAGAGTGAGACACACAGAGTGAGACACAAGAGTGAGACACACAGAGTGAGACACAGAGAGCGTGAGAGAGAGACAGAGTGCGAGAGTGAGACAGAGTGTGAGAGTGCGAGAGAGAGACAGAGTGCGAGTGCGAGAGAGAGAGACAGAGTGCGAGTGCCAGAGAGCGAGAGACAGAATGCGAGAGTGCGAGAGAGCGAGAGTGTGAGAGTGCGAGAGAGTGCAAGAGTGTGACAGAGAGAAAGCAAGAGTGCAAGAGAGAGAGAGACAGAGTGCGAGAGAGAGAGAGACAGAGTGCGAAAGAGAGAGAGACAGAGTGCGAGAGAGAGAGAGACAGAGTGCGAGAGAGAGACAGAGTGCGAGAGAGAGACAGAGTGCGAGAGAGAGACAGAGTGCGAGAGAGAGACTGAGTGCGAGAGAGAGACTGAGTGCGAGAGAGAGACGGAGTGCGAGAGAGAGACTGAGTGCGAGAGAGAGACTGAGTGCGAGAGAGAGACTGAGTGCGAGAGAGAGACTGAGTGCGAGAGAGAGACTGAGTGCGAGAGAGAGACTGAGTGCGAGAGAGAGACTGAGTGTGAGAGAGAGACTGAGTGCGAGAGACGGATAGAGCGCGAGAGAGAGACTGAGCGCGAGAGAGAGACTGAGCGCGAGAGAGAGGCAGAGTGCGAGAGAGAGGCAGAGGGCGAGAGAGAGTCAGAGTGCGAGAGAGACAGAGTGCGAGAGTGCGAGAGAGATACAAAGTGCGAGTGCGAGAGAGAGCCAGAGTGCGAGAGTGCGAGAGACTGTGCGAGAGCGCGAGAGAGAGCCAGAGTGCGAGAGAGAGACAGAGTGCGAGAGAGAGACAGAGTGCGAGAGAGAGACAGAGTGCGAGAGAGAGACAGAATGCGAGAGAGAGTGAGAGTGTGAGAGAGAGAGACAGAGCGAGAGAGCGAGAGAGAGAGACAGGGTGAGAGTGTGAGAGAGTGACAGAATGCGAGAGAGAGCTAGAGTGTGAGAAAGAGAGACAGAGCGAGAGAGCGAGAGAGAGAGACAGGGTGAGAGTGCGAGAGAGAGAGATAGAGTGCGAGAGAGAGCACAAGAGTGCGAGAGAGAGAGAGAGAGAGCGACAGTGCGAGAGATAGAGAGAGCGAGAGAGAGCACAAGAGTGCGAGAGAGAGACAGAGTGCGAGAGAGAGACAGAGTGCGAGAGAGAGACAGAGTGTGGGAGAGAGACAAAGTGCGGAAGAGAGACAAAGCGCGGGAGAGAGACAAAGTGCGGGAGAGAGACAGAGTGCAAGATTGCGAGCGAGAGAGACAGTGTGCGAATGCGAGAGAGAGAGACAGAGTGCGAGTGCGAGAGAGAGAGACAGAGTGCGAGTGCGAGAGAGAGAGACAGAGTGCAAGAGTGCAAGAGAGAGCGAGAGTGCGAGAGGGAGAGAGACAGAGCGAGAGTGAAAGAGAGAGAGAGACAGAGCGAGAGTCTGAGAGAGAGAGACAGAGTGCAAGAGAGAGAGCGAGAGTGCGAGAGAGAGAGTCAGAGTGCGAGAGAGACACACACAGAGTGCGAGAGAGACACACACAGAGTGCGAGAGAGACACACACAGAGTGCGAGAGAGAGACTGAGTGCGAGAGAAAGACACACAGAGTGCGAGAGTGCGAGAAAGACAGAGTGCGAGAGAGACAGAGTGCGAGAGAGTCACAGTGCGAGAGAGACAGAGTGCGAGAAAGACAGAGTGGAGAGAGACAGAGTGCGAGAGAGACAGAGTGCGGGAGAGAGACAGAGTGCGTGAGAGAGACAGAGTGCGGGAGAGAGACAGAGTGCGGGAGAGAGACAGAGTGCGGGAGAGAGACAGAGTGCGGGAGAGAGACAGAGTGCGGGAGAGAGACAGAGTGCGGGAGAGAGACAGAGTGAGAGAGAGAGACAGAGTGCGGGAAAGAGACAGAGTGCGGGAAAGAGACAGAGTGCGGGAGAGAGACAGAGTTTGGGAGAGAGACAGAGTGCGAGAGAGAGACAGAGTGCAAGAGTGCGACAGAGAGAGACACAGTGCAAGAGTGCGAGAGAGAGCGAGAGTGTGAGGGAGAGACAGAGCGAGAGTGCGAGAGAGAGAGAGACAGAGCGAGAGTGCGAGAGATAGAGACAGAGTGCGAGAGTGCGAGAGAGAGACAGAGTGTGACAGAGACACACACAGAGTGCGAGAGAGACACACACAGAGTGCGAGAGAGACACACACCGAGTGCGAGAGAGACACACACCGAGTGCGAGAGAGAGACTGAGTGCGAGAGAAAGACACACAGAGTGCGAGAGTGCGAGAAAGACAGAGTGCGAGAGAGACAGAGTGCGAGAGAGACAGAGTGCGAGAGAGACAGAGTGCGAGAGAGACAGAGTGCGAGAGAGACAGAGTGCGAGAGAGACAGAGTGCGAGAGAGAGACAGAGTGCGAGAGAGAGACAGAGTGCGAGAGTGACAGAGTGCGCGAGTGACAGAGTGCGAGAGTGACAGAGTGCGAGAGAGACAGAGTGCGAGAGAGACAGAGTGCGAGAGAGACAGAGTGCGAGAGAGACAGAGTGCGAGGGAGACAGAGTGCGAGAGAGACAGAGTGCGAGAGAGACAGAGTGCGAGAGAGACAGAGTGCGAGAGAGACAGAGTGCGAGAGAGACAGAGTGCGAGAGAGACAGGGTGCAAGAGAGACAGGGTGCAAGAGAGACAGGGTGCGAGAGTGCGAGAGAGAGAGAGAGCGAGAGAGACAGAGTGCGAGAGAGACAGAGTGCGAGAGAGAGACAGAGTGCGAGAGAGAGACAGAGTGCGAGAGAGAGACAGAGTACGAGAGTGACAGAGTGCGAGAGTGACAGAGTGCGAGAGTGACAGAGTGCGAGAGTGACAGAGTGCGAGAGTGACAGAGTGCGAGAGAGACAGAGTGCGAGAGAGACAGAGTGCGAGAGAGAGACAGAGTGCGAGAGAGAGACAGAGTGCGAGAGAGAGACAGAGTGCGAGAGAGAGACAGAGTGCGAGAGAGAGACAGAGTGCGAGAGAGAGACAGAGTGCGAGAGAGAGACAGAGTGCGAGAGAGAGACAGAGTGCGAGAGAGAGACAGAGTGCGAGAGAGAGACAGAGTGCGGGAGATAGACAGAGTGCGGGAGAGAGACAGAGTGCAAGACTGCGAGAGAGAGAGACAGAGTGCGAATGCGAGAGGGAGAGACAGAGTGCGAGAGTGCGAGAGAGAGACAGAGTGCGAGTGCGAGAGAGAGACTGAGTGCGAGTGCGAGAGAGACAGAGTGCGAGAGAGAGAGAGACAGTGCGAGAGTGTGAGAGAGAGCCAGAGTGCAAAATCGAGAGAGACAGAGTAAGAGTGCGAGAGAGAGACAGAATGCGAGAGAGAGCGAGAGTGTGAGAGAGAGAGACAGAGCGAGAGAGAGAGACAGGGTGAGAGTGCGAGAGAGAGACAGAATGCGAGAGAGAGCGAGAGTGTGAGAGAGACAGAGTGCGAGAGAGACAGAGTGCGACAGAGACAGAGTGCGAGAGAGACAGAGTGCGAGAGAGACAGAGTGCGAGAGAGACAGAGTGCGAGAGAGACAGAGTGCGAGAGAGACAGAGTGTGAGAGAGACAGAGTGCGAGAGAGACAGAGTGCGAGAGAGACAGAGTGCGAGAGAGACAGGGTGCGAGAGAGACAGGGTGCGAGAGTGCGAGAGAGAGAGAGAGCGAGAGTGTGAGAGATAGAGCGCAAGAGTCCGAGAGAGAGTGAGCGTGAGAGAGAGACAGAGTGCAAGAGTGAGACAGAGTGCAAGAGTGAGACAGAGTGCAAGAGTGAGACAGAGTGCGAGAGTGAGACACACAGAGTGAGACACACAGAGTGAGACACACAGAGTGAGACACACAGAGTGAGACACAGAGAGCGTGAGAGAGAGACAGAGTGCAAGAGGGAGACAGAGTGTGAGAGTGCGAGAGAGAGACAGAGTGCGAGTGCGAGAGAGAGAGACAGAGCGCGAGTGCCAGAGAGCGAGAGACAGAATGCGAGAGTGCGAGAGAGCGAGAGACAAAGTGCGAGAGTGCGAGAGTGTGAGAGTGCGAGAGAGTGCAAGAGTGTGACAGAGAGAAAGCAAGAGTGCAAGAGAGAGAGAGACAGAGTGCGAGAGAGAGAGAGACAGAGTGCGAGAGAGAGAGAGACAGAGTGCGAGAGAAAGAGAGACAGAGTGCGAGAGAGAGAGAGACAGAGTGCGAGAGAGAGACTGAGTGCGAGAGAGAGACTGAGTGCGAGAGAGAGACTGAGTGCGAGAGAGAGACTGAGTGCGAGAGAGAGACTGAGTGCGAGAGAGAGACTGAGTGCGAGAGAGAGACTGAGTGCGAGAGAGAGACTGAGTGCGAGAGAGAGACTGAGTGCGAGAGAGAGACTGAGTGCGAGAGAGAGACTGAGTGCGAGAGAGGGATAGAGCGCGAGAGAGAGACAGAGTGCGAGAGAGAGACAGAGTGCGGGAGATAGACAGAGTGCGGGAGAGAGACAGAGTGCAAGACTGCGAGAGAGAGAGACAGAGTGCGAATGCGAGAGGGAGAGACAGAGTGCGAGAGTGCGAGTGAGAGACAGAGTGCGAGTGCGAGAGAGAGACTGAGTGCGAGTGCGAGAGAGACAGAGTGCGAGAGAGAGAGAGACAGTGCGAGAGTGTGAGAGAGAGCCAGAGTGCAAAATCGAGAGAGACAGAGTAAGAGTGCGAGAGAGAGACAGAATGCGAGAGAGAGCGAGAGTGTGAGAGAGAGAGACAGAGCGAGAGAGAGAGGCAGGGTGAGAGTGCGAGAGAGAGACAGAATGCGAGAGAGAGCGAGAGTGTGAGAGAGACAGAGTGTGAGAGAGACAGAGTGCTAGAGAGACAGAGTGTGAGAGAGACAGAGTGCGACAGAGACAGAGTGCGAGAGAGACAGAGTGCGAGAGAGACAGAGTGCGAGAGAGACAGAGTGCGAGAGAGACAGAGTGCGAGAGAGACAGAGTGCGAGAGAGACAGAGTGCGAGAGAGACAGAGTGCGAGAGAGACAGAGTGCGAGAGAGACAGAGTGCGAGAGAGACAGAGTGCGAGAGAGACAGAGTGCGAGAGAGACAGAGTGCGAGAGAGACAGGGTGCGAGAGAGACAGGGTGCGAGAGTGCGAGAGAGAGAGAGAGCGAGAGAGACAGAGTGCGAGAGAGACAGAGTGCGAGAGAGACAGAGTGCGAGAGAGAGAGTGCGAGAGAGAGACAGAGTGCGAGAGTGACAGAGTGCGAGAGTGACAGAGTGCGAGAGTGACAGAGTGCGAGAGTGACAGAGTGCGAGAGTGACAGAGTGCGAGAGAGACAGAGTGCGAGAGAGACAGAGTGCGAGAGAGAGACAGAGTGCGAGAGAGAGACAGAGTGCGAGAGAGAGACAGAGTGCGAGAGAGAGACAGAGTGCGAGAGAGAGACAGAGTGCGAGAGAGAGACAGAGTGCGAGAGAGAGACAGAGTGCGAGAGAGAGACAGAGTGCGAGAGAGAGACAGAGTGCGGGAGATAGACAGAGTGCGGGAGAGAGACAGAGTGCAAGACTGCGAGAGAGAGAGACAGAGTGCGAATGCGAGAGGGAGAGACAGAGTGCGAGAGTGCGAGAGAGAGACAGAGTGCGAGTGCGAGAGAGAGACTGAGTGCGAGTGCGAGAGAGACAGAGTGCGAGAGAGAGAGAGACAGTGCGAGAGTGTGAGAGAGAGCCAGAGTGCAAAATCGAGAGAGACAGAGTAAGAGTGCGAGAGAGAGACAGAATGCGAGAGAGAGCGAGAGTGTGAGAGAGAGAGACAGAGCGAGAGAGAGAGACAGGGTGAGAGTGCGAGAGAGAGACAGAATGCGAGAGAGAGCGAGAGTGTGAGAGAGACAGAGTGCGAGAGAGACAGAGTGCGACAGAGACAGAGTGCGAGAGAGACAGAGTGCGAGAGAGACAGAGTGCGAGAGAGACAGAGTGCGAGAGAGACAGAGTGCGAGAGAGACAGAGTGCGAGAGAGACAGAGTGCGAGAGAGACAGAGTGCGAGAGAGACAGGGTGCGAGAGAGACAGGGTGCGAGAGTGCGAGAGAGAGAGAGAGCGAGAGTGTGAGAGATAGAGCGCAAGAGTCCGAGAGAGAGTGAGCGTGAGAGAGAGACAGAGTGCAAGAGTGAGACAGAGTGCAAGAGTGAGACAGAGTGCGAGAGTGAGACACACAGAGTGAGACACACAGAGTGAGACACACAGAGTGAGACACACAGAGTGAGACACAGAGAGCGTGAGAGAGAGACAGAGTGCGAGAGGGAGACAGAGTGTGAGAGTGCGAGAGAGAGACAGAGTGCGAGTGCGAGAGAGAGAGACAGAGTGCGAGTGCCAGAGAGCGAGAGACAGAATGCGAGAGTGCGAGAGAGCGAGAGACAAAGTGCGAGAGTGCGAGAGTGTGAGAGTGCGAGAGAGTGCAAGAGTGTGACAGAGAGAAAGCAAGAGTGCAAGAGAGAGAGAGACAGAGTGCGAGAGAGAGAGAGACAGAGTGCAAGAGAGAGAGAGACAGAGTGCGAGAGAAAGAGAGACAGAGTGCGAGAGAGAGAGAGACAGAGTGCGAGAGAGAGACTGAGTGCGAGAGAGAGACTGAGTGCGAGAGAGAGACTGAGTGCGAGAGAGAGACTGAGTGCGAGAGAGAGACTGAGTGCGAGAGAGAGACTGAGTGCGAGAGAGAGACTGAGTGCGAGAGAGGGATAGAGCGCGAGAGAGAGACAGAGTGCGAGAGAGAGACAGAGTGCGGGAGATAGACAGAGTGCGGGAGAGAGACAGAGTGCAAGACTGCGAGAGAGAGAGACAGAGTGCGAATGCGAGAGGGAGAGACAGAGTGCGAGAGTGCGAGTGAGAGACAGAGTGCGAGAGCGAGAGAGAGACTGAGTGCGAGTGCGAGAGAGACAGAGTGCGAGAGAGAGAGAGACAGTGCGAGAGTGTGAGAGAGAGCCAGAGTGCAAAATCGAGAGAGACAGAGTAAGAGTGCGAGAGAGAGACAGAATGCGAGAGAGAGCGAGAGTGTGAGAGAGAGAGACAGAGCGAGAGAGAGAGGCAGGGTGAGAGTGCGAGAGAGAGACAGAATGCGAGAGAGAGCGAGAGTGTGAGAGAGACAGAGTGTGAGAGAGACAGAGTGCTAGAGAGACAGAGTGTGAGAGAGACAGAGTGCGACAGAGACAGAGTGCGAGAGAGACAGAGTGCGAGAGAGACAGAGTGCGAGAGAGACAGAGTGCGAGAGAGACAGAGTGCGAGAGAGACAGAGTGCGAGAGAGACAGAGTGCGAGAGAGACAGAGTGCGAGAGAGACAGAGTGCGAGAGAGACAGAGTGCGAGAGAGACAGGGTGCGAGAGAGACAGGGTGCGAGAGTGCGAGAGAGAGAGAGAGCGAGAGAGACAGAGTGCGAGAGAGACAGAGTGCGAGAGAGACAGAGTGCGAGAGAGACAGAGTGCGAGAGATACAGAGTGCGAGAGAGACAGGGTGCGAGAGAGACAGGGTGCGAGAGAGACAGAGTGTGAGAGTGCGAGAGAGAGAGAGAGAGCGAGAGTGTGAGAGATAGAGCGCAAGAGTCCGAGAGAGAGTGAGCGTGAGAGAGAGACAGAGTGCAAGAGTGAGACAGAGTGCAAGAGTGAGACACAGTGCAAGAGTGAGACACACAGAGTGAGACACAAGAGTGAGACACACAGAGTGAGACACAGAGAGCGTGAGAGAGAGACAGAGTGCGAGAGGGAGACAGAGTGTGAGAGTGCGAGAGAGAGACAGAGTGCGAGTGCGAGAGAGAGAGACAGAGTGCGAGTGCCAGAGAGCGAGAGACAGAATGCGAGAGTGCGAGAGAGCGAGAGTGTGAGAGTGCGAGAGAGTGCAAGAGTGTGACAGAGAGAAAGCAAGAGTGCAAGAGAGAGAGAGACAGAGTGCGAGAGAGAGAGAGACAGAGTGCGAAAGAGAGAGAGACAGAGTGCGAGAGAGAGAGAGACAGAGTGCGAGAGAAAGAGAGACAGAGTGCAAGAGAGAGAGAGACAGAGTGCGAGAGAGAGACAGAGTGCGAGAGAGAGACAGAGTGCGAGAGAGAGACAGAGTGCGAGAGAGAGACTGAGTGCGAGAGAGAGACTGAGTGCGAGAGAGAGACTGAGTGCGAGAGAGAGACTGAGTGCGAGAGAGAGACTGAGTGCGAGAGAGAGACTGAGTGCGAGAGAGAGACTGAGTGCGAGAGAGAGACTGAGTGCGAGAGAGAGACTGAGTGCGAGAGAGAGACTGAGTGTGAGAGAGAGACTGAGTGCGAGAGACGGATAGAGCGCGAGAGAGAGACTGAGCGCGAGAGAGAGACTGAGCGCGAGAGAGAGGCAGAGTGCGAGAGAGAGGCAGAGGGCGAGAGAGAGTCAGAGTGCGAGAGAGACAGAGTGCGAGAGTGCGAGAGAGATACAAAGTGCGAGTGCGAGAGAGAGCCAGAGTGCGAGAGTGCGAGAGACTGTGCGAGAGCGCGAGAGAGAGCCAGAGTGCGAGAGAGAGACAGAGTGCGAGAGAGAGACAGAGTGCGAGAGAGAGACAGAGTGCGAGAGAGAGACAGAATGCGAGAGAGAGTGAGAGTGTGAGAGAGAGAGACAGAGCGAGAGAGCGAGAGAGAGAGACAGGGTGAGAGTGTGAGAGAGTGACAGAATGCGAGAGAGAGCTAGAGTGTGAGAAAGAGAGACAGAGCGAGAGAGCGAGAGAGAGAGACAGGGTGAGAGTGCGAGAGAGAGAGATAGAGTGCGAGAGAGAGCACAAGAGTGCGAGAGAGAGAGAGAGAGAGCGACAGTGCGAGAGATAGAGAGAGCGAGAGAGAGCACAAGAGTGCGAGAGAGAGACAGAGTGCGAGAGAGAGACAGAGTGCGAGAGAGAGACAGAGTGTGGGAGAGAGACAAAGTGCGGAAGAGAGACAAAGCGCGGGAGAGAGACAAAGTGCGGGAGAGAGACAGAGTGCAAGATTGCGAGCGAGAGAGACAGTGTGCGAATGCGAGAGAGAGAGACAGAGTGCGAGTGCGAGAGAGAGAGACAGAGTGCGAGTGCGAGAGAGAGAGACAGAGTGCAAGAGTGCGAGAGAGAGCGAGAGTGCGAGAGGGAGAGAGACAGAGCGAGAGTGCAAGAGAGAGAGAGACAGAGCGAGAGTCTGAGAGAGAGAGACAGAGTGCAAGAGAGAGAGCGAGAGTGCGAGAGAGAGAGTCAGAGTGCGAGAGAGACACACACAGAGTGCGAGAGAGACACACACAGAGTGCGAGAGAGACACACACAGAGTGCGAGAGAGAGACTGAGTGCGAGAGAAAGACACACAGAGTGCGAGAGTGCGAGAAAGACAGAGTGCGAGAGAGACAGAGTGCGAGAGAGTCACAGTGCGAGAGAGACAGAGTGCGAGAAAGACAGAGTGGGAGAGAGACAGAGTGCGAGAGAGACAGAGTGCGGGAGAGAGACAGAGTGCGGGAGAGAGACAGAGTGCGGGAGAGAGACAGAGTGCGGGAGAGAGACAGAGTGCGGGAGAGAGACAGAGTGCGGGAGAGAGACAGAGTGCGGGAGAGAGACAGAGTGAGAGAGAGAGACAGAGTGCGGGAAAGAGACAGAGTGCGGGAAAGAGACAGAGTGCGGGAGAGAGACAGAGTTTGGGAGAGAGACAGAGTGCGAGAGAGAGACAGAGTGCAAGAGTGCGACAGAGAGAGACACAGTGCAAGAGTGCGAGAGAGAGCGAGAGTGTGAGGGAGAGACAGAGCGAGAGTGCGAGAGAGAGAGAGACAGAGCGAGAGTGCGAGAGATAGAGACAGAGTGCGAGAGTGCGAGAGAGAGACAGAGTGTGACAGAGACACACACAGAGTGCGAGAGAGACACACACAGAGTGCGAGAGAGACACACACCGAGTGCGAGAGAGACACACACCGAGTGCGAGAGAGAGACTGAGTGCGAGAGAAAGACACACAGAGTGCGAGAGTGCGAGAAAGACAGAGTGCGAGAGAGACAGAGTGCGAGAGAGACAGAGTGCGAGAGAGACAGAGTGCGAGAGAGACAGAGTGCGAGAGAGAGACAGAGTGCGAGAGAGAGACAGAGTGCGAGAGTGACAGAGTGCGAGAGTGACAGAGTGCGAGAGTGACAGAGTGCGAGAGAGACAGAGTGCGAGAGAGAGATAGAGTGCGAGAGAGAGACAGAGTGCGAGAGAGAGACAGAGTGCGAGAGAGAGACAGAGTGCGAGAGAGAGCGAGAGTGTGAGAGAGAGAGACAGAGCGAGAGAGAGAGGCAGGGTGAGAGTGCGAGAGAGAGACAGAATGCGAGAGAGAGCGAGAGTGTGAGAGAGACAGAGTGTGAGAGAGACAGAGTGCTAGAGAGACAGAGTGTGAGAGAGACAGAGTGCGACAGAGACAGAGTGCGAGAGAGACAGAGTGCGAGAGAGACAGAGTGCGAGAGAGACAGAGTGCGAGAGAGACAGAGTGCGAGAGAGACAGAGTGCGAGAGAGACAGAGTGCGAGAGAGACAGAGTGCGAGAGAGACAGAGTGCGAGAGAGACAGAGTGCGAGAGAGACAGAGTGCGAGAGAGACAGAGTGCGAGAGAGACAGGGTGCGAGAGAGACAGGGTGCGAGAGTGCGAGAGAGAGAGAGAGCGAGAGAGACAGAGTGCGAGAGAGACAGAGTGCGAGAGAGACAGAGTGCGAGAGAGAGACAGAGTGCGAGAGAGAGACAGAGTGCGAGAGTGACAGAGTGCGAGAGTGACAGAGTGCGAGAGTGACAGAGTGCGAGAGTGACAGAGTGCGAGAGTGACAGAGTGCGAGAGAGACAGAGTGCGAGAGAGAGACAGAGTGCGAGAGAGAGACAGAGTGCGAGAGAGAGACAGAGTGCGAGAGAGAGACAGAGTGCGAGAGAGAGACAGAGTGCGGGAGATAGACAGAGTGCGGGAGAGAGACAGAGTGCAAGACTGCGAGAGAGAGAGACAGAGTGCGAATGCGAGAGGGAGAGACAGAGTGCGAGAGTGCGAGAGAGAGACAGAGTGCGAGTGCGAGAGAGAGACTGAGTGCGAGTGCGAGAGAGACAGAGTGCGAGAGAGAGAGAGACAGTGCGAGAGTGTGAGAGAGAGCCAGAGTGCAAAATCGAGAGAGACAGAGTAAGAGTGCGAGAGAGAGACAGAATGCGAGAGAGAGCGAGAGTGTGAGAGAGAGAGACAGAGCGAGAGAGAGAGACAGGGTGAGAGTGCGAGAGAGAGACAGAATGCGAGAGAGAGCAAGAGTGTGAGAGAGACAGAGTGCGAGAGAGACAGAGTGCGACAGAGACAGAGTGCGAGAGAGACAGAGTGCGAGAGAGACAGAGTGCGAGAGAGACAGAGTGCGAGAGAGACAGAGTGCGAGAGAGACAGAGTGCGAGAGAGACAGAGTGCGAGAGAGACAGAGTGCGAGAGAGACAGGGTGCGAGAGAGACAGGGTGCGAGAGTGCGAGAGAGAGAGAGAGCGAGAGTGTGAGAGATAGAGCGCAAGAGTCCGAGAGAGAGTGAGCGTGAGAGAGAGACAGAGTGCAAGAGTGAGACAGAGTGCAAGAGTGAGACAGAGTGCGAGAGTGAGACACACAGAGTGAGACACACAGAGTGAGACACACAGAGTGAGACACACAGAGTGAGACACAGAGAGCGTGAGAGAGAGACAGAGTGCGAGAGGGAGACAGAGTGTGAGAGTGCGAGAGAGAGACAGAGTGCGAGTGCGAGAGAGAGAGACAGAGTGCGAGTGCCAGAGAGCGAGAGACAGAATGCGAGAGTGCGAGAGAGCGAGAGACAAAGTGCGAGAGTGCGAGAGTGTGAGAGTGCGAGAGAGTGCAAGAGTGTGACAGAGAGAAAGCAAGAGTGCAAGAGAGAGAGAGACAGAGTGCGAGAGAGAGAGAGACAGAGTGCGAGAGAGAGAGAGACAGAGTGCGAGAGAAAGAGAGACAGAGTGCGAGAGAGAGAGAGACAGAGTGCGAGAGAGAGACTGAGTGCGAGAGAGAGACTGAGTGCGAGAGAGAGACTGAGTGCGAGAGAGAGACTGAGTGCGAGAGAGAGACTGAGTGCGAGAGAGAGACTGAGTGCGAGAGAGAGACTGAGTGCGAGAGAGAGACTGAGTGCGAGAGAGAGACTGAGTGCGAGAGAGGGATAGAGCGCGAGAGAGAGACAGAGTGCGAGAGAGAGACAGAGTGCGGGAGATAGACAGAGTGCGGGAGAGAGACAGAGTGCAAGACTGCGAGAGAGAGAGACAGAGTGCGAATGCGAGAGGGAGAGACAGAGTGCGAGAGTGCGAGTGAGAGACAGAGTGCGAGTGCGAGAGAGAGACTGAGTGCGAGTGCGAGAGAGACAGAGTGCGAGAGAGAGAGAGACAGTGCGAGAGTGTGAGAGAGAGCCAGAGTGCAAAATCGAGAGAGACAGAGTAAGAGTGCGAGAGAGAGACAGAATGCGAGAGAGAGCGAGAGTGTGAGAGAGAGAGACAGAGCGAGAGAGAGAGACAGGGTGAGAGTGCGAGAGAGAGACAGAATGCGAGAGAGAGCGAGAGTGTGAGAGAGACAGAGTGTGAGAGAGACAGAGTGCGAGAGAGACAGAGTGCGAGAGAGACAGAGTGCGAGAGAGACAGAGTGCGAGAGAGACAGAGTGCGAGAGAGACAGAGTGCGAGAGAGACAGAGTGCGAGAGAGACAGAGTGCGAGAGAGACAGAGTGCGAGAGAGACAGGGTGCGAGAGAGACAGGGTGCGAGAGTGCGAGAGAGAGAGAGAGCGAGAGTGTGAGAGATAGAGCGCAAGCGTCCGAGAGAGAGTGAGCGGGAGAGAGAGACAGAGTGCAAGAGTGAGACAGAGTGCAAGTGTGAGACAGAGTGCGAGAGTGAGACACACAGAGTGAGACACACAGAGTGAGACACACAGAGTGAGACACACAGAGTGAGACACAGAGAGCGTGAGAGAGAGACAGAGTGCGAGAGGGAGACAGAGTGTGAGAGTGCGAGAGAGAGACAGAGTGCGAGTGCGAGAGAGAGAGACAGAGTGCGAGTGCCAGAGAGCGAGAGACAGAATGCGAGAGTGCGAGAGAGCGAGAGACAAAGTGCGAGAGTGCGAGAGTGTGAGAGTGCGAGAGAGTGCAAGAGTGTGACAGAGAGAAAGCAAGAGTGCAAGAGAGAGAGAGACAGAGTGCGAGAGAGAGAGAGACAGAGTGCGAGAGAGAGAGAGACAGAGTGCGAGAGAAAGAGAGACAGAGTGCGAGAGAGAGAGAGACAGAGTGCGAGAGAGAGACTGAGTGCGAGAGAGAGACTGAGTGCGAGAGAGAGACTGAGTGCGAGAGAGAGACTGAGTGCGAGAGAGAGACTGAGTGCGAGAGAGAGACTGAGTGCGAGAGAGAGACTGAGTGCGAGAGAGAGACTGAGTGCGAGAGAGGGATAGAGCGCGAGAGAGAGACAGAGTGCGAGAGAGAGACAGAGTGCGGGAGATAGACAGAGTGCGGGAGAGAGACAGAGTGCAAGACTGCGAGAGAGAGAGACAGAGTGCGAATGCGAGAGGGAGAGACAGAGTGCGAGAGTGCGAGTGAGAGACAGAGTGCGAGTGCGAGAGAGAGACTGAGTGCGAGTGCGAGAGAGACAGAGTGCGAGAGAGAGAGAGACAGTGCGAGAGTGTGAGAGAGAGCCAGAGTGCAAAATCGAGAGAGACAGAGTAAGAGTGCGAGAGAGAGACAGAATGCGAGAGAGAGCGAGAGTGTGAGAGAGAGAGACAGAGCGAGAGAGAGAGGCAGGGTGAGAGTGCGAGAGAGAGACAGAATGCGAGAGAGAGCGAGAGTGTGAGAGAGACAGAGTGTGAGAGAGACAGAGTGCTAGAGAGACAGAGTGTGAGAGAGACAGAGTGCGACAGAGACAGAGTGCGAGAGAGACAGAGTGCGAGAGAGACAGAGTGCGAGAGAGACAGAGTGCGAGAGAGACAGAGTGCGAGAGAGACAGAGTGCGAGAGAGACAGAGTGCGAGAGAGACAGAGTGCGAGAGAGACAGAGTGCGAGAGAGACAGAGTGCGAGAGAGACAGAGTGCGAGAGAGACAGAGTGCGAGAGAGACAGGGTGCGAGAGAGACAGAGTGTGAGAGTGCGAGAGAGAGAGAGAGAGCGAGAGTGTGAGAGATAGAGCGCAAGAGTCCGAGAGAGAGTGAGCGTGAGAGAGAGACAGAGTGCAAGAGTGAGACAGAGTGCAAGAGTGAGACACAGTGCAAGAGTGAGACACACAGAGTGAGACACAAGAGTGAGACACACAGAGTGAGACACAGAGAGCGTGAGAGAGAGACAGAGTGCGAGAGTGAGACAGAGTGTGAGAGTGCGAGAGAGAGACAGAGTGCGAGTGCGAGAGAGAGAGACAGAGTGCGAGTGCCAGAGAGCGAGAGACAGAATGCGAGAGTGCGAGAGAGCGAGAGTGTGAGAGTGCGAGAGAGTGCAAGAGTGTGACAGAGAGAAAGCAAGAGTGCAAGAGAGAGAGAGACAGAGTGCGAGAGAGAGAGAGACAGAGTGCGAAAGAGAGAGAGACAGAGTGCGAGAGAGAGAGAGACAGAGTGCGAGAGAGAGACAGAGTGCGAGAGAGAGACAGAGTGCGAGAGAGAGACAGAGTGCGAGAGAGAGACTGAGTGCGAGAGAGAGACTGAGTGCGAGAGAGAGACGGAGTGCCAGAGAGAGACTGAGTGCGAGAGAGAGACTGAGTGCGAGAGAGAGACTGAGTGCGAGAGAGAGACTGAGTGCGAGAGAGAGACTGAGTGCGAGAGAGAGACTGAGTGCGAGAGAGAGACTGAGTGTGAGAGAGAGACTGAGTGCGAGAGACGGATAGAGCGCGAGAGAGAGACTGAGCGCGAGAGAGAGACTGAGCGCGAGAGAGAGGCAGAGTGCGAGAGAGAGGCAGAGGGCGAGAGAGAGTCAGAGTGCGAGAGAGACAGAGTGCGAGAGTGCGAGAGAGATACAAAGTGCGAGTGCGAGAGAGAGCCAGAGTGCGAGAGTGCGAGAGACTGTGCGAGAGCGCGAGAGAGAGCCAGAGTGCGAGAGAGAGACAGAGTGCGAGAGAGAGACAGAGTGCGAGAGAGAGACAGAGTGCGAGAGAGAGACAGAATGCGAGAGAGAGTGAGAGTGTGAGAGAGAGAGACAGAGCGAGAGAGCGAGAGAGAGAGACAGGGTGAGAGTGTGAGAGAGTGACAGAATGCGAGAGAGAGCTAGAGTGTGAGAAAGAGAGACAGAGCGAGAGAGCGAGAGAGAGAGACAGGGTGAGAGTGCGAGAGAGAGAGATAGAGTGCGAGAGAGAGCACAAGAGTGCGAGAGAGAGAGAGAGAGAGCGACAGTGCGAGAGATAGAGAGAGCGAGAGAGAGCACAAGAGTGCGAGAGAGAGACAGAGTGCGAGAGAGAGACAGAGTGCGAGAGAGAGACAGAGTGTGGGAGAGAGACAAAGTGCGGAAGAGAGACAAAGCGCGGGAGAGAGACAAAGTGCGGGAGAGAGACAGAGTGCAAGATTGCGAGCGAGAGAGACAGTGTGCGAATGCGAGAGAGAGAGACAGAGTGCGAGTGCGAGAGAGAGAGACAGAGTGCGAGTGCGAGAGAGAGAGACAGAGTGCAAGAGTGCGAGAGAGAGCGAGAGTGCGAGAGGGAGAGAGACAGAGCGAGAGTGCAAGAGAGAGAGAGACAGAGCGAGAGTCTGAGAGAGAGAGACAGAGTGCAAGAGAGAGAGTCAGAGTGCGAGAGAGACACACACAGAGTGCGAGAGAGACACACACAGAGTGCGAGAGAGACACACACAGAGTGCGAGAGAGAGACTGAGTGCGAGAGAAAGACACACAGAGTGCGAGAGTGCGAGAAAGACAGAGTGCGAGAGAGACAGAGTGCGAGAGAGTCACAGTGCGAGAGAGACAGAGTGCGAGAAAGACAGAGTGGGAGAGAGACAGAGTGCGAGAGAGACAGAGTGCGGGAGAGAGACAGAGTGCGTGAGAGAGACAGAGTGCGGGAGAGAGACAGAGTGCGGGAGAGAGACAGAGTGCGGGAGAGAGACAGAGTGCGGGAGAGAGACAGAGTGCGGGAGAGAGACAGAGTGCGGGAGAGAGACAGAGTGAGAGAGAGAGACAGAGTGCGGGAAAGAGACAGAGTGCGGGAAAGAGACAGAGTGCGGGAGAGAGACAGAGTTTGGGAGAGAGACAGAGTGCGAGAGAGAGACAGAGTGCAAGAGTGCGACAGAGAGAGACACAGTGCAAGAGTGCGAGAGAGAGCGAGAGTGTGAGGGAGAGACAGAGCGAGAGTGCGAGAGAGAGAGAGACAGAGCGAGAGTGCGAGAGATAGAGACAGAGTGCGAGAGTGCGAGAGAGAGACAGAGTGTGACAGAGACACACACAGAGTGCGAGAGAGACACACACAGAGTGCGAGAGAGACACACACCGAGTGCGAGAGAGACACACACCGAGTGCGAGAGAGAGACTGAGTGCGAGAGAAAGACACACAGAGTGCGAGAGTGCGAGAAAGACAGAGTGCGAGAGAGACAGAGTGCGAGAGAGACAGAGTGCGAGAGAGACAGAGTGCGAGAGAGACAGAGTGCGAGAGAGAGACAGAGTGCGAGAGAGAGACAGAGTGCGAGAGTGACAGAGTGCGAGAGTGACAGAGTGCGAGAGTGACAGAGTGCGAGAGAGACAGAGTGCGAGAGAGAGATAGAGTGCGAGAGAGAGACAGAGTGCGAGAGAGAGACAGAGTGCGAGAGAGAGACAGAGTGCGAGAGAGAGCGAGAGTGTGAGAGAGAGAGACAGAGCGAGAGAGAGAGGCAGGGTGAGAGTGCGAGAGAGAGACAGAATGCGAGAGAGAGCGAGAGTGTGAGAGAGACAGAGTGTGAGAGAGACAGAGTGCTAGAGAGACAGAGTGCGAGAGAGACAGAGTGCGACAGAGACAGAGTGCGAGAGAGACAGAGTGCGAGAGAGACAGAGTGCGAGAGAGACAGAGTGCGAGAGAGACAGAGTGCGAGAGAGACAGAGTGCGAGAGAGACAGAGTGCGAGAGAGACAGAGTGCGAGAGAGACAGAGTGCGAGAGAGACAGGGTGCGAGAGAGACAGGGTGCGAGAGTGCGAGAGAGAGAGAGCGAGAGAGACAGAGTGCGAGAGAGACAGAGTGCGAGAGAGACAGAGTGCGAGAGAGAGACAGAGTGCGAGAGTGACAGAGTGCGAGAGTGACAGAGTGCGAGAGTGACAGAGTGCGAGAGTGACAGAGTGCGAGAGAGACAGAGTGCGAGAGAGAGACAGAGTGCGAGAGAGAGACAGAGTGCGAGAGAGAGACAGAGTGCGAGAGAGAGACAGAGTGCGAGAGAGAGACAGAGTGCGAGAGAGAGACAGAGTGCGAGAGAGAGACTGAGTGCGAGAGAGAGACAGAGTGCGAGAGAGAGACAGAGTGCGAGAGAGAGACAGAGTGCGGGAGATAGACAGAGTGCGGGAGAGAGACAGAGTGCAAGACTGCGAGAGAGAGAGACAGAGTGCGAATGCGAGAGGGAGAGACAGAGTGCGAGAGTGCGAGAGAGAGACAGAGTGCGAGTGCGAGAGAGAGACTGAGTGCGAGTGCGAGAGAGACAGAGTGCGAGAGAGAGAGAGACAGTGCGAGAGTGTGAGAGAGAGCCAGAGTGCAAAATCGAGAGAGACAGAGTAAGAGTGCGAGAGAGAGACAGAATGCGAGAGAGAGCGAGAGTGTGAGAGAGAGAGACAGAGCGAGAGAGAGAGACAGGGTGAGAGTGCGAGAGAGACAGAGTGCGAGAGAGACAGGGTGCGAGAGAGACAGGGTGCGAGAGTGCGAGAGAGAGAGAGAGCGAGAGTGTGAGAGATAGAGCGCAAGAGTCCGAGAGAGAGTGAGCGGGAGAGAGAGACAGAGTGCAAGAGTGAGACAGAGTGCAAGAGTGAGACAGAGTGCGAGAGTGAGACACACAGAGTGAGACACACAGAGTGAGACACACAGAGTGAGACACACAGAGTGAGACACAGAGAGCGTGAGAGAGAGACAGAGTGCGAGAGGGAGACAGAGTGTGAGAGTGCGAGAGAGAGACAGAGTGCGAGTGCGAGAGAGAGAGACAGAGTGCGAGTGCCAGAGAGCGAGAGACAGAATGCGAGAGTGCGAGAGAGCGAGAGACAAAGTGCGAGAGTGCGAGAGTGTGAGAGTGCGAGAGAGTGCAAGAGTGTGACAGAGAGAAAGCAAGAGTGCAAGAGAGAGAGAGACAGAGTGCGAGAGAGAGAGAGACAGAGTGCGAGAGAGAGAGAGACAGAGTGCGAGAGAAAGAGAGACAGAGTGCGAGAGAGAGAGAGACAGAGTGCGAGAGAGAGACTGAGTGCGAGAGAGAGACTGAGTGCGAGAGAGAGACTGAGTGCGAGAGAGAGACTGAGTGCGAGAGAGAGACTGAGTGCGAGAGAGAGACTGAGTGCGAGAGAGAGACTGAGTGCGAGAGAGAGACTGAGTGCGAGAGAGGGATAGAGCGCGAGAGAGAGACAGAGTGCGAGAGAGAGACAGAGTGCGGGAGATAGACAGAGTGCGGGAGAGAGACAGAGTGCAAGACTGCGAGAGAGAGAGACAGAGTGCGAATGCGAGAGGGAGAGACAGAGTGCGAGAGTGCGAGTGAGAGACAGAGTGCGAGTGCGAGAGAGAGACTGAGTGCGAGTGCGAGAGAGACAGAGTGCGAGAGAGAGAGAGACAGTGCGAGAGTGTGAGAGAGAGCCAGAGTGCAAAATCGAGAGAGACAGAGTAAGAGTGCGAGAGAGAGACAGAATGCGAGAGAGAGCGAGAGTGTGAGAGAGAGAGACAGAGCGAGAGAGAGAGGCAGGGTGAGAGTGCGAGAGAGAGACAGAATGCGAGAGAGAGCGAGAGTGTGAGAGAGACAGAGTGTGAGAGAGACAGAGTGCTAGAGAGACAGAGTGTGAGAGAGACAGAGTGCGACAGAGACAGAGTGCGAGAGAGACAGAGTGCGAGAGAGACAGAGTGCGAGAGAGACAGAGTGCGAGAGAGACAGAGTGCGAGAGAGACAGAGTGCGAGAGAGACAGAGTGCGAGAGAGACAGAGTGCGAGAGAGACAGAGTGCGAGAGAGACAGAGTGCGAGAGAGACAGAGTGCGAGAGAGACAGGGTGCGAGAGAGACAGAGTGTGAGAGTGCGAGAGAGAGAGAGAGAGCGAGAGTGTGAGAGATAGAGCGCAAGAGTCCGAGAGAGAGTGAGCGTGAGAGAGAGACAGAGTGCAAGAGTGAGACAGAGTGCAAGAGTGAGACACAGTGCAAGAGTGAGACACACAGAGTGAGACACAAGAGTGAGACACACAGAGTGAGACACAGAGAGCGTGAGAGAGAGACAGAGTGCGAGAGGGAGACAGAGTGTGAGAGTGCGAGAGAGAGACAGAGTGCGAGTGCGAGAGAGAGAGACAGAGTGCGAGTGCCAGAGAGCGAGAGACAGAATGCGAGAGTGCGAGAGAGCGAGAGTGTGAGAGTGCGAGAGAGTGCAAGAGTGTGACAGAGAGAAAGCAAGAGTGCAAGAGAGAGAGAGACAGAGTGCGAGAGAGAGAGAGACAGAGTGCGAAAGAGAGAGAGACAGAGTGCGAGAGAGAGAGAGACAGAGTGCGAGAGAAAGAGAGACAGAGTGCAAGAGAGAGAGAGACAGAGTGCGAGAGAGAGACAGAGTGCGAGAGAGAGACAGAGTGCGAGAGAGAGACAGAGTGCGAGAGAGAGACTGAGTGCGAGAGAGAGACTGAGTGCGAGAGAGAGACGGAGTGCGAGAGAGAGACTGAGTGCGAGAGAGAGACTGAGTGCGAGAGAGAGACTGAGTGCGAGAGAGAGACTGAGTGCGAGAGAGAGACTGAGTGCGAGAGAGAGACTGAGTGCGAGAGAGAGACTGAGTGTGAGAGAGAGACTGAGTGCGAGAGACGGATAGAGCGCGAGAGAGAGACTGAGCGCGAGAGAGAGACTGAGCGCGAGAGAGAGGCAGAGTGCGAGAGAGAGGCAGAGGGCGAGAGAGAGTCAGAGTGCGAGAGAGACAGAGTGCGAGAGTGCGAGAGAGATACAAAGTGCGAGTGCGAGAGAGAGCCAGAGTGCGAGAGTGCGAGAGACTGTGCGAGAGCGCGAGAGAGAGCCAGAGTGCGAGAGAGAGACAGAGTGCGAGAGAGAGACAGAGTGCGAGAGAGAGACAGAGTGCGAGAGAGAGACAGAATGCGAGAGAGAGTGAGAGTGTGAGAGAGAGAGACAGAGCGAGAGAGCGAGAGAGAGAGACAGGGTGAGAGTGTGAGAGAGTGACAGAATGCGAGAGAGAGCTAGAGTGTGAGAAAGAGAGACAGAGCGAGAGAGCGAGAGAGAGAGACAGGGTGAGAGTGCGAGAGAGAGAGATAGAGTGCGAGAGAGAGCACAAGAGTGCGAGAGAGAGAGAGAGAGAGCGACAGTGCGAGAGATAGAGAGAGCGAGAGAGAGCACAAGAGTGCGAGAGAGAGACAGAGTGCGAGAGAGAGACAGAGTGCGAGAGAGAGACAGAGTGTGGGAGAGAGACAAAGTGCGGAAGAGAGACAAAGCGCGGGAGAGAGACAAAGTGCGGGAGAGAGACAGAGTGCAAGATTGCGAGCGAGAGAGACAGTGTGCGAATGCGAGAGAGAGAGACAGAGTGCGAGTGCGAGAGAGAGAGACAGAGTGCGAGTGCGAGAGAGAGAGACAGAGTGCAAGAGTGCGAGAGAGAGCGAGAGTGCGAGAGGGAGAGAGACAGAGCGAGAGTGCAAGAGAGAGAGAGACAGAGCGAGAGTCTGAGAGAGAGAGACAGAGTGCAAGAGAGAGAGCGAGAGTGCGAGAGAGAGAGTCAGAGTGCGAGAGAGACACACACAGAGTGCGAGAGAGACACACACAGAGTGCGAGAGAGACACACACAGAGTGCGAGAGAGAGACTGAGTGCGAGAGAAAGACACACAGAGTGCGAGAGTGCGAGAAAGACAGAGTGCGAGAGAGACAGAGTGCGAGAGAGTCACAGTGCGAGAGAGACAGAGTGCGAGAAAGACAGAGTGGGAGAGAGACAGAGTGCGAGAGAGACAGAGTGCGGGAGAGAGACAGAGTGCGTGAGAGAGACAGAGTGCGGGAGAGAGACAGAGTGCGGGAGAGAGACAGAGTGCGGGAGAGAGACAGAGTGCGGGAGAGAGACAGAGTGCGGGAGAGAGACAGAGTGCGGGAGAGAGACAGAGTGAGAGAGAGAGACAGAGTGCGGGAAAGAGACAGAGTGCGGGAAAGAGACAGAGTGCGGGAGAGAGACAGAGTTTGGGAGAGAGACAGAGTGCGAGAGAGAGACAGAGTGCAAGAGTGCGACAGAGAGAGACACAGTGCAAGAGTGCAAGAGAGAGCGAGAGTGTGAGGGAGAGACAGAGCGAGAGTGCGAGAGAGAGAGAGACAGAGCGAGAGTGCGAGAGATAGAGACAGAGTGCGAGAGTGCGAGAGAGAGACAGAGTGTGACAGAGACACACACAGAGTGCGAGAGAGACACACACAGAGTGCGAGAGAGACACACACCGAGTGCGAGAGAGACACACACCGAGTGCGAGAGAGAGACTGAGTGCGAGAGAAAGACACACAGAGTGCGAGAGTGCGAGAAAGACAGAGTGCGAGAGAGACAGAGTGCGAGAGAGACAGAGTGCGAGAGAGACAGAGTGCGAGAGAGACAGAGTGCGAGAGAGAGACAGAGTGCGAGAGAGAGACAGAGTGCGAGAGTGACAGAGTGCGAGAGTGACAGAGTGCGAGAGTGACAGAGTGCGAGAGAGACAGAGTGCGAGAGAGAGATAGAGTGCGAGAGAGAGACAGAGTGCGAGAGAGAGACAGAGTGCGAGAGAGAGACAGAGTGCGAGAGAGAGCGAGAGTGTGAGAGAGAGAGACAGAGCGAGAGAGAGAGGCAGGGTGAGAGTGCGAGAGAGAGACAGAATGCGAGAGAGAGCGAGAGTGTGAGAGAGACAGAGTGTGAGAGAGACAGAGTGCTAGAGAGACAGAGTGTGAGAGAGACAGAGTGCGACAGAGACAGAGTGCGAGAGAGACAGAGTGCGAGAGAGACAGAGTGCGAGAGAGACAGAGTGCGAGAGAGACAGAGTGCGAGAGAGACAGAGTGCGAGAGAGACAGAGTGCGAGAGAGACAGAGTGCGAGAGAGACAGAGTGCGAGAGAGACAGAGTGCGAGAGAGACAGAGTGCGAGAGAGACAGGGTGCGAGAGAGACAGGGTGCGAGAGTGCGAGAGAGAGAGAGAGCGAGAGAGACAGAGTGCGAGAGAGACAGAGTGCGAGAGAGACAGAGTGCGAGAGAGAGACAGAGTGCGAGAGAGAGACAGTGTGCGAGAGTGACAGAGTGCGAGAGTGACAGAGTGCGAGAGTGACAGAGTGCGAGAGTGACAGAGTGCGAGAGTGACAGAGTGCGAGAGAGAGACAGAGTGCGAGAGAGAGACAGAGTGCGAGAGAGAGACAGAGTGCGAGAGAGAGACAGAGTGCGAGAGAGAGACAGAGTGCGAGAGAGAGACAGAGTGCGAGAGAGAGACAGAGTGCGAGAGAGAGACAGAGTGCGGGAGATAGACAGAGTGCGGGAGAGAGACAGAGTGCAAGACTGCGAGAGAGAGAGACAGAGTGCGAATGCGAGAGGGAGAGACAGAGTGCGAGAGTGCGAGAGAGAGACAGAGTGCGAGTGCGAGAGAGAGACTGAGTGCGAGTGCGAGAGAGACAGAGTGCGAGAGAGAGAGAGACAGTGCGAGAGTGTGAGAGAGAGCCAGAGTGCAAAATCGAGAGAGACAGAGTAAGAGTGCGAGAGAGAGACAGAATGCGAGAGAGAGCGAGAGTGTGAGAGAGAGAGACAGAGCGAGAGAGAGAGACAGGGTGAGAGTGCGAGAGAGAGACAGAATGCGAGAGAGAGCGAGAGTGTGAGAGAGACAGAGTGCGAGAGAGACAGAGTGCGACAGAGACAGAGTGCGAGAGAGACAGAGTGCGAGAGAGACAGAGTGCGAGAGAGACAGAGTGCGAGAGAGACAGAGTGCGAGAGAGACAGAGTGCGAGAGAGACAGAGTGCGAGAGAGACAGAGTGCGAGAGAGACAGGGTGCGAGAGAGACAGGGTGCGAGAGTGCGAGAGAGAGAGAGAGCGAGAGTGTGAGAGATAGAGCGCAAGAGTCCGAGAGAGAGTGAGCGTGAGAGAGAGACAGAGTGCAAGAGTGAGACAGAGTGCAAGAGTGAGACAGAGTGCGAGAGTGAGACACACAGAGTGAGACACACAGAGTGAGACACACAGAGTGAGACACACAGAGTGAGACACACAGAGTGAGACACAGAGAGCGTGAGAGAGAGACAGAGTGCGAGAGGGAGACAGAGTGTGAGAGTGCGAGAGAGAGACAGAGTGCGAGTGCGAGAGAGAGAGACAGAGTGCGAGTGCCAGAGAGCGAGAGACAGAATGCGAGAGTGCGAGAGAGCGAGAGACAAAGTGCGAGAGTGCGAGAGTGTGAGAGTGCGAGAGAGTGCAAGAGTATGACAGAGAGAAAGCAAGAGTGCAAGAGAGAGAGAGACAGAGTGCGAGAGAGAGAGAGACAGAGTGCGAGAGAGAGAGAGACAGAGTGCGAGAGAAAGAGAGACAGAGTGCGAGAGAGAGAGAGACAGAGTGCGAGAGAGAGACTGAGTGCGAGAGAGAGACTGAGTGCGAGAGAGAGACTGAGTGCGAGAGAGAGACTGAGTGCGAGAGAGAGACTGAGTGCGAGAGAGAGACTGAGTGCGAGAGAGAGACTGAGTGCGAGAGAGAGACTGAGTGCGAGAGAGGGATAGAGCGCGAGAGAGAGACAGAGTGCGAGAGAGAGACAGAGTGCGGGAGATAGACAGAGTGCGGGAGAGAGACAGAGTGCAAGACTGCGAGAGAGAGAGACAGAGTGCGAATGCGAGAGGGAGAGACAGAGTGCGAGAGTGCGAGTGAGAGACAGAGTGCGAGTGCGAGAGAGAGACTGAGTGCGAGTGCGAGAGAGACAGAGTGCGAGAGAGAGAGAGACAGTGCGAGAGTGTGAGAGAGAGCCAGAGTGCAAAATCGAGAGAGACAGAGTAAGTGTGCGAGAGAGAGACAGAATGCGAGAGAGAGCGAGAGTGTGAGAGAGAGAGACAGAGCGAGAGAGAGAGGCAGGGTGAGAGTGCGAGAGAGAGACAGAATGCGAGAGAGAGCGAGAGTGTGAGAGAGACAGAGTGTGAGAGAGACAGAGTGCTAGAGAGACAGAGTGTGAGAGAGACAGAGTGCGACAGAGACAGAGTGCGAGAGAGACAGAGTGCGAGAGAGACAGAGTGCGAGAGAGACAGAGTGCGAGAGAGACAGAGTGCGAGAGAGACAGAGTGCGAGAGAGACAGAGTGCGAGAGAGACAGAGTGCGAGAGAGACAGAGTGCGAGAGAGACAGAGTGCGAGAGAGACAGAGTGCGAGAGAGACAGAGTGCGAGAGAGACAGAGTGCGAGAGAGACAGAGTGCGAGAGAGACAGGGTGCGAGAGAGACAGGGTGCGAGAGTGCGAGAGAGAGAGAGAGCGAGAGAGACAGAGTGCGAGAGAGACAGAGTGCGAGAGAGACAGAGTGCGAGAGAGACAGAGTGCGAGAGAGACAGAGTGCGAGAGATACAGAGTGCGAGAGAGACAGGGTGCGAGAGAGACAGGGTGCGAGAGAGACAGAGTGTGAGAGTGCGAGAGAGAGAGAGAGAGCGAGAGTGTGAGAGATAGAGCGCAAGAGTCCGAGAGAGAGTGAGCGTGAGAGTGAGACAGAGTGCAAGAGTGAGACACAGTGCAAGAGTGAGACACACAGAGTGAGACACAAGAGTGAGACACACAGAGTGAGACACAGAGAGCGTGAGAGAGAGACAGAGTGCGAGAGGGAGACAGAGTGTGAGAGTGCGAGAGAGAGACAGAGTGCGAGTGCGAGAGAGAGAGACAGAGTGCGAGTGCCAGAGAGCGAGAGACAGAATGCGAGAGTGCGAGAGAGCGAGAGTGTGAGAGTGCGAGAGAGTGCAAGAGTGTGACAGAGAGAAAGCAAGAGTGCAAGAGAGAGAGAGACAGAGTGCGAGAGAGAGAGAGACAGAGTGCGAAAGAGAGAGAGACAGAGTGCGAGAGAGAGAGAGACAGAGTGCGAGAGAAAGAGAGACAGAGTGCAAGAGAGAGAGAGACAGAGTGCAAGAGAGAGACAGAGTGCGAGAGAGAGACAGAGTGCGAGAGAGAGACAGAGTGCGAGAGAGAGACTGAGTGCGAGAGAGAGACTGAGTGCGAGAGAGAGACTGAGTGCGAGAGAGAGACTGAGTGCGAGAGAGAGACTGAGTGCGAGAGAGAGACTGAGTGCGAGAGAGAGACTGAGTGCGAGAGAGAGACTGAGTGCGAGAGAGAGACTGAGTGCGAGAGAGAGACTGAGTGCGAGAGAGGGATAGAGCGCGAGAGAGAGACTGAGCGCGAGAGAGAGACTGAGCGCGAGAGAGAGGCAGAGTGCGAGAGAGAGGCAGAGGGCGAGAGAGAGTCAGAGTGCGAGAGAGACAGAGTGCGAGAGTGCGAGAGAGATACAAAGTGCGAGTGCGAGAGAGAGCCAGAGTGCGAGAGTGCGAGAGACTGTGCGAGAGCGCGAGAGAGAGCCAGAGTGCGAGAGAGAGACAGAGTGCGAGAGAGAGACAGAGTGCGAGAGAGAGACAGAGTGCGAGAGAGAGACAGAATGCGAGAGAGAGTGAGAGTGTGAGAGAGAGAGACAGAGCGAGAGAGCGAGAGAGAGAGACAGGGTGAGAGTGTGAGAGAGTGACAGAATGCGAGAGAGAGCTAGAGTGTGAGAAAGAGAGACAGAGCGAGAGAGCGAGAGAGAGAGACAGGGTGAGAGTGCGAGAGAGAGAGATAGAGTGCGAGAGAGAGCACAAGAGTGCGAGAGAGAGAGAGAGAGAGCGACAGTGCGAGAGATAGAGAGAGCGAGAGAGAGCACAAGAGTGCGAGAGAGAGACAGAGTGCGAGAGAGAGACAGAGTGCGAGAGAGAGACAGAGTGTGGGAGAGAGACAAAGTGCGGAAGAGAGACAAAGCGCGGGAGAGAGACAAAGTGCGGGAGAGAGACAGAGTGCAAGATTGCGAGCGAGAGAGACAGTGCGCGAATGCGAGAGAGAGAGACAGAGTGCGAGTGCGAGAGAGAGAGACAGAGTGCGAGTGCGAGAGAGAGAGACAGAGTGCAAGAGTGCGAGAGAGAGCGAGAGTGCGAGAGGGAGAGAGACAGAGCGAGAGTGCAAGAGAGAGAGAGACAGAGCGAGAGTCTGAGAGAGAGAGACAGAGTGCAAGAGAGAGAGTCAGAGTGCGAGAGAGACACACACAGAGTGCGAGAGAGACACACACAGAGTGCGAGAGAGACACACACAGAGTGCGAGAGAGAGACTGAGTGCGAGAGAAAGACACACAGAGTGCGAGAGTGCGAGAAAGACAGAGTGCGAGAGAGACAGAGTGCGAGAGAGTCACAGTGCGAGAGAGACAGAGTGCGAGAAAGACAGAGTGGGAGAGAGACAGAGTGCGAGAGAGACAGAGTGCGGGAGAGAGACAGAGTGCGTGAGAGAGACAGAGTGCGGGAGAGAGACAGAGTGCGGGAGAGAGACAGAGTGCGGGAGAGAGACAGAGTGCGGGAGAGAGACAGAGTGCGGGAGAGAGACAGAGTGCGGGAGAGAGACAGAGTGAGAGAGAGAGACAGAGTGCGGGAAAGAGACAGAGTGCGGGAAAGAGACAGAGTGCGGGAGAGAGACAGAGTTTGGGAGAGAGACAGAGTGCGAGAGAGAGACAGAGTGCAAGAGTGCGACAGAGAGAGACACAGTGCAAGAGTGCGAGAGAGAGCGAGAGTGTGAGGGAGAGACAGAGCGAGAGTGCGAGAGAGAGAGAGACAGAGCGAGAGTGCGAGAGATAGAGACAGAGTGCGAGAGTGCGAGAGAGAGACAGAGTGTGACAGAGACACACACAGAGTGCGAGAGAGACACACACAGAGTGCGAGAGAGACACACACAGAGTGCGAGAGAGACACACACCGAGTGCGAGAGAGACACACACCGAGTGCGAGAGAGAGACTGAGTGCGAGAGAAAGACACACAGAGTGCGAGAGTGCGAGAAAGACAGAGTGCGAGAGAGACAGAGTGCGAGAGAGACAGAGTGCGAGAGAGACAGAGTGCGAGAGAGACAGAGTGCGAGAGAGAGACAGAGTGCGAGAGAGAGACAGAGTGCGAGAGTGACAGAGTGCGAGAGTGACAGAGTGCGAGAGTGACAGAGTGCGAGAGAGACAGAGTGCGAGAGAGAGATAGAGTGCGAGAGAGAGACAGAGTGCGAGAGAGAGACAGAGTGCGAGAGAGAGACTGAGTGCGAGAGAGAGACAGAGTGCGAGAGAGAGACAGAGTGCGAGAGAGAGACAGAGTGCGGGAGATAGACAGAGTGCGGGAGAGAGACAGAGTGCAAGACTGCGAGAGAGAGAGACAGAGTGCGAATGCGAGAGGGAGAGACAGAGTGCGAGAGTGCGAGAGAGAGACAGAGTGCGAGTGCGAGAGAGAGACTGAGTGCGAGTGCGAGAGAGACAGAGTGCGAGAGAGAGAGAGACAGTGCGAGAGTGTGAGAGAGAGCCAGAGTGCAAAATCGAGAGAGACAGAGTAAGAGTGCGAGAGAGAGACAGAATGCGAGAGAGAGCGAGAGTGTGAGAGAGAGAGACAGAGCGAGAGAGAGAGACAGGGTGAGAGTGCGAGAGAGAGACAGAATGCGAGAGAGAGCGAGAGTGTGAGAGAGACAGAGTGCGAGAGAGACAGAGTGCGAGAGAGACAGAGTGCGAGAGAGACAGAGTGCGACAGAGACAGAGTGCGAGAGAGACAGAGTGCGAGAGAGACAGAGTGCGAGAGAGACAGAGTGCGAGAGAGACAGAGTGCGAGAGAGACAGAGTGCGAGAGAGACAGAGTGCGAGAGAGACAGAGTGCGAGAGAGACAGGGTGCGAGAGAGACAGGGTGCGAGAGAGACAGAGTGCGAGAGAGACAGAGTGTGAGAGTGCGAGAGAGAGAGAGAGCGAGAGTGTGAGAGATAGAGCGCAAGAGTCCGAGAGAGAGTGAGCGTGAGAGAGAGACAGAGTGCAAGAGTGAGACAGAGTGCAAGAGTGAGACAGAGTGCGAGAGTGAGACACACAGAGTGAGACACACAGAGTGAGACACACAGAGTGAGACACACAGAGTGAGACACAGAGAGCGTGAGAGAGAGACAGAGTGCGAGAGGGAGACAGAGTGTGAGAGTGCGAGAGAGAGACAGAGTGCGCGTGCGAGAGCGAGAGACAAAGTGCGAGAGTGCGAGAGTGTGAGAGTGCGAGAGAGTGCAAGAGTGTGACAGAGAGAAAGCAAGAGTGCAAGAGAGAGAGAGACAGAGTGCGAGAGAGAGAGAGACAGAGTGCGAGAGAGAGAGAGACAGAGTGCGAGAGAAAGAGAGACAGAGTGCGAGAGAGAGAGAGACAGAGTGCGAGAGAGAGAGAGACAGAGTGCGAGAGAGACTGAGTGCGAGAGAGAGACTGAGTGCGAGAGAGAGACTGAGTGCGAGAGAGAGACTGAGTGCGAGAGAGAGACTGAGTGCGAGAGAGAGACTGAGTGCGAGAGAGAGACTGAGTGCGAGAGAGAGACTGAGTGCGAGAGATGGATAGAGCGCGAGAGAGAGACTGAGCGCGAGAGAGAGACTGAGTGCGAGAGAGAGGCAGAGTGCGAGAGAGAGGCAGAGTGCGAGAGAGAGGCAGAGTGCGAGAGAGACAGAGTGCGAGAGAGACAGAGTGCGAGAGAGACAGAGTGCGAGAGAGACAGAGTGCAAGAGAGACAGAGTGCGAGAGAGAGACAGAGTGCGAGAGAGACAGAGTGCGAGAGTGACAGAGTGCGAGAGTGACAGAGTGCGAGAGTGACAGAGTGCTAGAGTGACAGAGTGCGAGAGTGACAGAGTGCGAGAGTGACAGAGTGCGAGAGTGACAGAGTGCGAGAGTGACAGAGTGCGAGAGTGCGAGAGAGATACAAAGTGCGAGTGCGAGAGAGAGAGACAGAGTGCGAGTGCCAGAGAGCGAGAGACAGAATGCGAGAGTGCGAGAGAGCGAGAGTGTGAGAGTGCGAGAGAGTGCAAGAGTGTGACAGAGAGAAAGCAAGAGTGCAAGAGAGAGAGAGACAGAGTGCGAGAGAGAGAGAGACAGAGTGCGAAAGAGAGAGAGACAGAGTGCGAGAGAGAGAGAGACAGAGTGCGAGAGAAAGAGAGACAGAGTGCAAGAGAGAGAGAGACAGAGTGCGAGAGAGAGACAGAGTGCGAGAGAGAGACAGAGTGCGAGAGAGAGACAGAGTGCGAGAGAGAGACAGAGTGCGAGAGAGAGACTGAGTGCGAGAGAGAGACTGAGTGCGAGAGAGAGACTGAGTGCGAGAGAGAGACTGAGTGCGAGAGAGAGACTGAGTGCGAGAGAGAGACTGAGTGCGAGAGAGAGACTGAGTGCGAGAGAGAGACTGAGTGCGAGAGAGAGACTGAGTGCGAGAGAGAGACTGAGTGCGAGAGAGGGATAGAGCACGAGAGAGAGACTGAGCGCGAGAGAGAGACTGAGCGCGAGAGAGAGGCAGAGTGCGAGAGAGAGGCAGAGGGCGAGAGAGAGTCAGAGTGCGAGAGAGACAGAGTGCGAGAGTGCGAGAGAGATACAAAGTGCGAGTGCGAGAGAGAGCCAGAGTGCGAGAGTGCGAGAGACTGTGCGAGAGCGCGAGAGAGAGCCAGAGTGCGAGAGAGAGACAGAGTGCGAGAGAGAGACAGAGTGCGAGAGAGAGACAGAGTGCGAGAGAGAGACAGAATGCGAGAGAGAGTGAGAGTGTGAGAGAGAGAGACAGAGCGAGAGAGCGAGAGAGAGAGACAGGGTGAGAGTGTGAGAGAGTGACAGAATGCGAGAGAGAGCTAGAGTGTGAGAAAGAGAGACAGAGCGAGAGAGCGAGAGAGAGAGACAGGGTGAGAGTGCGAGAGAGAGAGATAGAGTGCGAGAGAGAGCACAAGAGTGCGAGAGAGAGAGAGAGAGAGCGACAGTGCGAGAGATAGAGAGAGCGAGAGAGAGCACAAGAGTGCGAGAGAGAGACAGAGTGCGAGAGAGAGACAGAGTGCGAGAGAGAGACAGAGTGTGGGAGAGAGACAAAGTGCGGAAGAGAGACAAAGCGCGGGAGAGAGACAAAGTGCGGGAGAGAGACAGAGTGCAAGATTGCGAGCGAGAGAGACAGTGTGCGAATGCGAGAGAGAGAGACAGAGTGCGAGTGCGAGAGAGAGAGACAGAGTGCGAGTGCGAGAGAGAGAGACAGAGTGCAAGAGTGCGAGAGAGAGCGAGAGTGCGAGAGGGAGAGAGACAGAGCGAGAGTGCAAGAGAGAGAGAGACAGAGCGAGAGTCTGAGAGAGAGAGACAGAGTGCAAGAGAGAGAGCGAGAGTGCGAGAGAGAGAGTCAGAGTGCGAGAGAGACACACACAGAGTGCGAGAGAGACACACACAGAGTGCGAGAGAGACACACACAGAGTGCGAGAGAGAGACTGAGTGCGAGAGAAAGACACACAGAGTGCGAGAGTGCGAGAAAGACAGAGTGCGAGAGAGACACAGTGCGAGAGAGTCACAGTGCGAGAGAGACAGAGTGCGAGAAAGACAGAGTGGGAGAGAGACAGAGTGCGAGAGAGACAGAGTGCGGGAGAGAGACAGAGTGCGTGAGAGAGACAGAGTGCGGGAGAGAGACAGAGTGCGGGAGAGAGACAGAGTGCGGGAGAGAGACAGAGTGCGGGAGAGAGACAGAGTGCGGGAGAGAGACAGAGTGAGAGAGAGAGACAGAGTGCGGGAAAGAGACAGAGTGCGGGAAAGAGACAGAGTGCGGGAGAGAGACAGAGTTTGGGAGAGAGACAGAGTGCGAGAGAGAGACAGAGTGCAAGAGTGCGACAGAGAGAGACACAGTGCAAGAGTGCGAGAGAGAGCGAGAGTGTGAGGGAGAGACAGAGCGAGAGTGCGAGAGAGAGAGAGACAGAGCGAGAGTGCGAGAGAGAGAGAGACAGAGCGAGAGTGCGAGAGATAGAGACAGAGTGCGAGAGTGCGAGAGAGAGACAGTGTGAGAGTGCGAGAGAGAGACAGAGTGCGAGAGAGAGACAGAGTGTGACAGAGACACACACAGAGTGCGAGAGAGACACACACAGAGTGCGAGAGAGACACACACCGAGTGCGAGAGAGACACACACCGAGTGCGAGAGAGAGACTGAGTGCGAGAGAAAGACACACAGAGTGCGAGAGTGCGAGAAAGACAGAGTGCGAGAGAGACAGAGTGCGAGAGAGACAGAGTGCGAGAGAGACAGAGTGCGAGAGAGACAGAGTGCGAGAGAGAGACAGAGTGCGAGAGAGAGACAGAGTGCGAGAGTGACAGAGTGCGAGAGTGACAGAGTGCGAGAGTGACAGAGTGCGAGAGAGAGACAGAGTGCGAGAGAGAGACTGAGTGCGAGAGAGAGACAGAGTGCGAGAGAGAGACTGAGTGCGAGAGAGAGACAGAGTGCGAGAGAGAGACAGAGTGCGAGAGAGAGACAGAGTGCGGGAGATAGACAGAGTGCGGGAGAGAGACAGAGTGCAAGACTGCGAGAGAGAGAGACAGAGTGCGAATGCGAGAGGGAGAGACAGAGTGCGAGAGTGCGAGAGAGAGACAGAGTGCGAGTGCGAGAGAGAGACTGAGTGCGAGTGCGAGAGAGACAGAGTGCGAGAGAGAGAGAGACAGTGCGAGAGTGTGAGAGAGAGCCAGAGTGCAAAATCGAGAGAGACAGAGTAAGAGTGCGAGAGAGAGACAGAATGCGAGAGAGAGCGAGAGTGTGAGAGAGAGAGACAGAGCGAGAGAGAGAGACAGGGTGAGAGTGCGAGAGAGAGACAGAATGCGAGAGAGAGCGAGAGTGTGAGAGAGACAGAGTGCGAGAGAGACAGAGTGCGAGAGAGACAGAGTGCGAGAGAGACAGAGTGCGACAGAGACAGAGTGCGAGAGAGACAGAGTGCGAGAGAGACAGAGTGCGAGAGAGACAGAGTGCGAGAGAGACAGAGTGCGAGAGAGACAGAGTGCGAGAGAGACAGAGTGCGAGAGAGACAGAGTGCGAGAGAGACAGGGTGCGAGAGAGACAGGGTGCGAGAGAGACAGAGTGCGAGAGAGACAGAGTGTGAGAGTGCGAGAGAGAGAGAGAGCGAGAGTGTGAGAGATAGAGCGCAAGAGTCCGAGAGAGAGTGAGCGTGAGAGAGAGACAGAGTGCAAGAGTGAGACAGAGTGCAAGAGTGAGACAGAGTGCGAGAGTGAGACACACAGAGTGAGACACACAGAGTGAGACACACAGAGTGAGACACACAGAGTGAGACACAGAGAGCGTGAGAGAGAGACAGAGTGCGAGAGGGAGACAGAGTGTGAGAGTGCGAGAGAGAGACAGAGTGCGCGTGCGAGAGCGAGAGACAAAGTGCGAGAGTGCGAGAGTGTGAGAGTGCGAGAGAGTGCAAGAGTGTGACAGAGAGAAAGCAAGAGTGCAAGAGAGAGAGAGACAGAGTGCGAGAGAGAGAGAGACAGAGTGCGAGAGAGAGAGAGACAGAGTGCGAGAGAAAGAGAGACAGAGTACGAGAGAGAGAGAGACAGAGTGCGAGAGAGAGAGAGACAGAGTGCGAGAGAGACTGAGTGCGAGAGAGAGACTGAGTGCGAGAGAGAGACTGAGTGCGAGAGAGAGACTGAGTGCGAGAGAGAGACTGAGTGCGAGAGAGAGACTGAGTGCGAGAGAGAGACTGAGTGCGAGAGAGAGACTGAGTGCGAGAGAGAGACTGAGTGCGAGAGATGGATAGAGCGCGAGAGAGAGACTGAGCGCGAGAGAGAGACTGAGTGCGAGAGAGAGGCAGAGTGCGTGAGAGAGGCAGAGTGCGAGAGAGAGGCAGAGTGCGAGAGAGACAGAGTGCGAGAGAGACAGAGTGCGAGAGAGACAGAGTGCGAGAGAAACAGAGTGCAAGAGAGACAGAGTGCGAGAGAGAGACAGAGTGCGAGAGAGACAGAGTGCGAGAGTGACAGAGTGCGAGAGTGACAGAGTGCGAGAGTGACAGAGTGCTAGAGTGACAGAGTGCGAGAGTGACAGAGTGCGAGAGTGACAGAGTGCGAGAGTGACAGAGTGCGAGAGTGACAGAGTGCGAGAGTGCGAGAGAGATACAAAGTGCGAGTGCGAGAGAGAGCCAGAGTGCGAGAGTGCGAGAGACTGTGCGAGAGCGCGAGAGAGAGCCAGAGTGCGAGAGAGAGACAGAGTGCGAGAGAGAGACAGAGTGCGAGAGAGAGACAGAATGCGAGAGAGAGTGAGAGTGTGAGAGAGAGAGACAGAGCGAGAGAGCGAGAGAGAGAGACAGGGTGAGAGTGTGAGAGAGTGACAGAATGCGAGAGAGAGCGAGAGTGTGAGAAAGAGAGACAGAGCGAGAGAGCGAGAGAGAGAGACAGGGTGAGAGTGCGAGAGAGAGAGATAGAGTGCGAGAGACAGATTGTGAGAGTGCGAGAGAGAGAGAGAGAGAGCGACAGTGCGAGAGATAGAGAGAGCGAGAGAGAGACAGAGTGCGAGAGAGAGACAGAGTGCGAGAGAGAGACAGAGTGCGAGAGAGAGACAGAGTGCGAGAGAGAGACAGAGTGCGAGAGAGAGACAGAGTGCGGGAGATAGACAGAGTGCGGGAGATAGACAGAGTGCGGGAGAGAGACAGTGTGCGAATGCGAGAGAGAGAGACAGAGTGCGAATGCGAGAGGGAGAGACAGAGTGCGAGAGTGCGAGAGAGAGACAGAGTGCGAGTGCGAGAGAGAGACTGAGTGCGAGTGCGAGAGAGACAGAGTGCGAGAGAGAGAGAGACAGTGCGAGAGTGTGAGAGAGAGCCAGAGTGCAAAATCGAGAGAGACAGAGTAAGAGTGCGAGAGAGAGACAGAATGCGAGTGAGAGCGAGAGTGTGAGAGAGAGAGACAGAGCGAGAGAGAGAGACAGGGTGAGAGTGCGAGAGAGAGACAGAATGCGAGAGAGAGCGAGAGTGTGAGAGAGACAGAGTGCGAGAGAGACAGAGTGCGACAGAGACAGAGTGCGAGAGAGACAGAGTGCGAGAGAGACAGAGTGCGAGAGAGACAGAGTGTGAGAGAGACAGAGTGCGACAGAGACAGAGTGCGAGAGAGACAGAGTGCGAGAGAGACAGAGTGCGAGAGAGACAGAGTGCGAGAGAGACAGAGTGCGAGAGAGACAGAGTGCGAGAGAGACAGGGTGCGAGAGAGACAGGGTGCGAGAGTGCGAGAGAGAGAGAGAGCGAGAGTGTGAGAGATAGAGCGCAAGAGTCCGAGAGAGAGTGAGCGTGAGAGAGAGACAGAGTGCAAGAGTGAGACAGAGTGCAAGAGTGAGACAGAGTGCGAGAGTGAGACACACAGAGTGAGACACACAGAGTGAGACACACAGAGTGAGACACAGAGAGCGTGAGAGAGAGACAGAGTGCGAGAGGGAGACAGAGTGTGAGAGTGCGAGAGAGAGACAGAGTGCGAGTGCGAGAGAGAGAGACAGAGTGCGAGTGCCAGAGAGCGAGAGACAGAATGCGAGAGTGCGAGAGAGCGAGAGACAAAGTGCGAGAGTGCGAGAGTGTGAGAGTGCGAGAGAGTGCAAGAGTGTGACAGAGAGAAAGCAAGAGTGCAAGAGAGAGAGAGACAGAGTGCGAGAGAGAGAGAGACAGAGTGCGAGAGAGAGAGAGACAGAGTGCGAGAGAAAGAGAGACAGAGTGCGAGAGAGAGAGAGACAGAGTGCGAGAGAGAGACTGAGTGCGAGAGAGAGACTGAGTGCGAGAGAGAGACTGAGTGCGAGAGAGAGACTGAGTGCGAGAGAGAGACTGAGTGCGAGAGAGAGACTGAGTGCGAGAGAGAGACTGAGTGCGAGAGAGAGACTGAGTGCGAGAGAGAGACTGAGTGCGAGAGAGGGATAGAGCGCGAGAGAGAGACTGAGCGCGAGAGAGAGACTGAGCGCGAGAGAGAGGCAGAGTGCGAGAGAGAGGCAGAGTGCGAGAGAGAGACAGAGTGCGAGAGAGACAGAGTGCGAGAGTGCGAGAGAGATACAAAGTGCGAGTGCGAGAGAGAGCCAGAGTGCGAGAGTGCGAGAGACTGTGCGAGAGCGCGAGAGAGAGCCAGAGTGCGAGAGAGAGACAGAGTGCGAGAGAGAGACAGAGTGCGAGAGAGAGACAGAATGCGAGAGAGAGTGAGAGTGTGAGAGAGAGAGACAGAGCGAGAGAGCGAGAGAGAGAGACAGGGTGAGAGTGTGAGAGAGTGACAGAATGCGAGAGAGAGCGAGAGTGTGAGAAAGAGAGACAGAGCGAGAGAGCGAGAGAGAGAGACAGGGTGAGAGTGCGAGAGAGAGAGATAGAGTGCGAGAGACATATTGTGAGAGTGCGAGAGAGAGAGAGAGAGAGCGACAGTGCGAGAGATAGAGAGAGCGAGAGAGAGCGCAAGAGTGCGAGAGAGAGACAGAGTGCGAGAGAGACACAGAGTGCGAGAGAGAGACAGAGTGCGGGAGAGAGACAGAGTGCAGGAGAGAGACAAAGTGCGGGAGAGAGACAAAGTGCGGGAGAGAGACAGAGTGCAAGATTGCGAGCGAGAGAGACAGTGTGCGAATGCGAGAGAGAGAGACAGAGTGCGAGTGCGAGAGAGAGAGACAGAGTGCGAGTGCGAGAGAGAGAGACAGAGTGCAAGAGTGCGAGAGAGAGCGAGAGTGCGAGAGGGAGAGAGACAGAGCGAGAGTGCAAGAGAGAGAGAGACAGAGCGAGAGTCTGAGAGAGAGAGACAGAGTGCAAGAGAGAGAGCGAGAGTGCGAGAGAGAGAGACAGAGTGCGAGAGTGTGAGAGAGAGACAATGCGAGAGTGCGAGAGAGAGACAGTGCGAGAGTGCGAGAGAGACAGAGTGCGAGAGAGACACACACAGAGTGCGAGAGAGACACACACAGAGTGCGCGAGAGAGACACACAGAGTGCGCGAGAGAGACACACAGAGTGCACGAGAGAGACACACAGAGTGCGAGAGAGAGAGAGTGCGAGAGAGACAGAGTGCGAGAGAGACAGAGTGCGAGAGAGACAGAGTGCGAGAGTGAGACACACAGAGTGAGACACACCAAGTGAGACACACCGAGTGAGACACACCGAGTGAGACACACAGAGTGAGACACACAGAGTGAGACACACCGAGTGAGACACACCGAGTGAGACACACAGAGTGAGACACACTGAGTGAGACACACACAGAGTGCGAGAGAGACAGAGTGCGAGAGAGACAGAGTGCGAGAGAGACAGAGTGCGAGAGTGAGACACACAGAGTGAGACACACAGAGTGAGACACACAGAGTGAGACACACAGAGTGAGACACACCGAGTGAGACACACCGAGTGAGACACACCGAGTGAGACACACAGAGTGAGACACACTGAGTGAGACACACTGAGTGAGACACACTGAGTGAGACACACAGAGCGTGAGAGAGAGACAGAGTGCGAGAGAGAGAGAAAGAGAGAGACAAAGTGCGAAAGTGCAAGAGAGAGAGTGCAAGAGTGCGAGAGAGAGAGAGACAGAGTGCGAGAGAAAGAGAGACAGAGTGCGAGAGAGAGACAGAGTGCGAGAGAGAGACTGAATGCATGAGAGAGACTGAGTGCGAGAGAGAGACTGAGTGCGAGAGAGAGACTGAGTGCGAGAGAGAGACTGAGCGCGAGAGAGACAGAGTGCGAGAGAGACAGAGTGCGAGAGAGACAGGGTGCGAGAGGGTGATGAGGAATATCCGAGAGTGGTAGTTGTCCTGTTCTTTAAATCAGTTCAAGCATTGAAAATAAATGGACCTATCCGTATTATTGTGCCGTTCTCGTCTGCTAATTCATATCGATTCTTCCCTGATAAAGGAGGTAGATTTTAGGGTTGAATGGAATTGGGAGCGCCCGATGGGCCCGGATATGGAAGAACTTAAAAGTGCGAGAGAGACAGAGTGTGAGAGTGCGAGAGAGAGAGAGAGAGCGAGAGTGTGAGAGATAGAGCGCAAGAGTCCGAGAGAGAGTGAGCGTGAGAGAGAGACAGAGTGCAAGAGTGAGACAGAGTGCAAGAGTGAGACAGAGTGCAAGAGTGAGACACAGTGCAAGATTGAGACACACAGAGTGAGACACACAGAGTGAGACACACAGAGTGAGACACACAGAGTGAGACACAGAGAGCGTGAGAGAGAGACAGAGTGCGAGAGGGAGACAGAGTGTGAGAGTGCGAGAGAGAGACAGAGTGCGAGTGCGAGAGAGAGAGACAGAGTGCGAGTGCCAGAGAGCGAGAGACAGAATGCGAGAGTGCGAGAGAGCGAGAGACAAAGTGCGAGAGTGTGAGAGTGCGAGAGAGTGCAAGAGTGTGACAGAGAGAAAGCAAGAGTGCAAGAGAGAGAGAGACAGAGTGCGAGAGAGAGAGAGACAGAGTGCGAGAGAGTGAGAGACAGAGTGCGAGAGAGAGAGAGACAGAGTGCGAGAGAAAGAGAGACAGAGTGCGAGAGAGAGAGAGACAGAGTGCAAGAGAGAGAGAGACAGAGTGCGAGAGAGTGACAGAGTGCGAGAGAGAGACAGAGTGCGAGAGAGAGACAGAGTGCGAGAGAGAGACTGAGTGCGAGAGAGAGACTGAGTGCGAGAGAGAGACTGAGTGCGAGAGAGAGACTGAGTGCGAGAGAGAGACTGAGTGCGAGAGAGGGATAGAGCGCGAGAGAGAGACTGAGCGCGAGAGAGAGACTGAGCGCGAGAGAGAGGCAGAGTGTGAGAGAGAGGCAGAGTGCGAGAGAGAGTCAGAGTGCGAGAGAGACAGAGTGCGAGAGTGCGAGAGAGATACAAAGTGAGAGTGCGAGAGAGAGCCAGAGTGCGAGAGTGCGAGAGACTGTGCGAGAGCGCGAGATAGAGCCAGAGTGCGAGAGAGAGACAGAGTGCGAGAGAGAGACAGAGTGCGAGAGAGAGACAGAATGCGAGAGAGAGTGAGAGTGTGAGAGAGAGAGACAGAGCGAGAGAGCGAGAGAGAGAGACAGGGTGAGAGTGTGAGAGAGTGACAGAATGCGAGAGAGAGCTAGAGTGTGAGAAAGAGAGACAGAGCGAGAGAGCGAGAGAGAGAGACAGGGTGAGAGTGCGAGAGAGAGAGATAGAGTGCGAGAGACAGATTGTGAGAGTGCGAGAGAGAGAGAGAGAGAGAGCGACAGTGCGAGAGATAGAGAGAGCGAGAGAGAGCACAAGAGTGCGAGAGAGAGACAGAGTGCGAGAGAGAGACAGAGTGCGAGAGAGAGACAGAGTGTGGGAGAGAGACAAAGTGCGGAAGAGAGACAAAGCGCAGGAGAGAGACAAAGTGCGGGAGAGAGACAGAGTGCAAGATTGCGAGCGAGAGAGACAGTGTGCGAATGCGAGAGAGAGAGACAGAGTGCGAGTGCGAGAGAGAGAGACAGAGTGCGAGTGCGAGAGAGAGAGACAGAGTGCAAGAGTGCGAGAGAGAGCGAGAGTGCGAGAGGGAGAGAGACAGAGCGAGAGTGCAAGAGAGAGAGAGACAGAGCGAGAGTCTGAGAGAGAGAGACAGAGTGCAAGAGAGAGAGCGAGAGTGCGAGAGAGAGAGTCAGAGTGCGAGAGAGACACACACAGAGTGCGAGAGAGACACACACAGAGTGCGAGAGAGACACACACAGAGTGCGAGAGAGAGACTGAGTGCGAGAGAAAGACACACAGAGTGCGAGAGTGCGAGAAAGACAGAGTGCGAGAGAGACAGAGTGCGAGAGAGTCACAGTGCGAGAGAGACAGAGTGCGAGAGAGACAGAGTGCGGGAGAGAGACAGAGTGCGTGAGAGAGACAGAGTGCGGGAGAGAGACAGAGTACGGGAGAGAGACAGAGTGCGGGAGAGAGACAGAGTGCGGGAGAGAGACAGAGTGCGGGAGAGAGACAGAGTGCGGGAGAGAGACAGAGTGAGAGAGAGAGACAGAGTGCGGGAAAGAGACAGAGTGCGGGAGAGAGACAGAGTGCGGGAGAGAGACAGAGTGCGGGAGAGAGACAGAGTGCGGGAGAGAGACAGAGTGCGGGAGAGAGACAGAGTGAGAGAGAGAGACAGAGTGCGGGAAAGAGACAGAGTGCGGGAAAGAGACAGAGTGCGGGAGAGAGACAGAGTTTGGGAGAGAGACAGAGTGCGAGAGAGAGACAGAGTGCAAGAGTGCGACAGAGAGAGACACAGTGCAAGAGTGCGAGAGAGAGCGAGAGTGTGAGAGAGAGACAGAGCGAGAGTGCGAGAGAGAGAGAGACAGAGCGAGAGTGCGAGAGAGAGAGAGACAGAGCGAGAGTGCGAGAGAGAGAGAGACAGAGCGAGAGTGCGAGAGATAGAGACAGAGTGCGAGAGTGCGAGAGAGAGACAGTGTGAGAGTGCGAGAGAGAGACAGAGTGCGAGAGAGAGACAGAGTGTGACAGAGACACACACAGAGTGCGAGAGAGACACACACAGAGTGCGAGAGAGACACACACCGAGTGCGAGAGAGACACACACCGAGTGCGAGAGAGAGACAGAGTGCGAGAGAGACAGAGTGCGAGAGAGACAGAGTGCGAGAGAGACAGAGTGCGAGAGAGAGACAGAGTGCGAGAGAGAGACAGAGTGCGAGAGTGACAGAGTGCGAGAGTGACAGAGTGCGAGAGTGACAGAGTGCGAGAGTGACAGAGTGCGAGAGTGACAGAGTACGAGAGAGACAGAGTGCGAGAGAGACAGAGTGCGAGAGAGAGACAGAGTGCGAGAGAGAGACAGAGTGCGAGAGAGAGACAGAGTGCGAGAGAGAGACAGAGTGCGAGAGAGAGACAGAGTGCGAGAGAGAGACAGAGTGCGAGAGAGAGACAGAGTGCGGGAGATAGACAGAGTGCGGGAGATAGACAGAGTGCGGGAGAGAGACAGAGTGCAAGACTGCGAGAGAGAGAGACAGAGTGCGAATGCGAGAGGGAGAGACAGAGTGCGAGAGTGCGAGAGAGAGACAGAGTGCGAGTGCGAGAGAGAGACTGAGTGCGAGTGCGAGAGAGACAGAGTGCGAGAGAGAGAGACAGTGCGAGAGTGTGAGAGAGAGCCAGAGTGCAAAATCGAGAGAGACAGAGTAAGAGTGCGAGAGAGAGACAGAATGCGAGAGAGAGCGAGAGTGTGAGAGAGAGAGACAGAGCGAGAGAGAGAGACAGGGTGAGAGTGCGAGAGAGAGACAGAATGCGAGAGAGAGCGAGAGTGTGAGAGAGACAGAGTGCGAGAGAGACAGAGTGCGAGAGAGAGGCAGAGTGCGAGAGAGAGACAGAGTGCGAGAGAGACAGAGTGCGAGAGCGCGAGAGAGATACAAAGTGCGAGTGCGAGAGAGAGCCAGAGTGCGAGAGTGCGAGAGAGAGACAGAGTGCGAGAGAGAGACAGAGTGCGAGAGAGAGACAGAATGCGAGAGAGAGTGAGAGTGTGAGAGAGAGAGACAGAGCGAGAGAGCGAGAGAGAGAGACAGGGTGAGAGTATGAGAGAGTGACAGAATGCGAGAGAGAGCGAGAGTGTGAGAAAGAGAGACAGAGCGAGAGAGCGAGAGAGAGAGACAGGGTGAGAGTGCGAGAGAGAGAGATAGAGTGCGAGAGACATACTGTGAGAGTGCGAGAGAGAGAGAGAGAGAGCGACAGTGCGAGAGATAGAGAGAGCGAGAGAGAGCGCAAGAGTGCGAGAGAGAGACAGAGTGCGAGAGAGAGACAGAGTGCGAGAGAGAGACAGAGTGCGGGAGATAGACAGAGTGCAGGAGAGAGACAAAGTGCGGGAGAGAGACAAAGTGCGGGAGAGAGACAGAGTGCAAGATTGCGAGCGAGAGAGACAGTGTGCGAATGCGAGAGAGAGAGACAGAGTGCGAGTGCGAGAGAGAGAGACAGAGTGCGAGTGCGAGAGAGAGAGACAGAGTGCAAGAGTGCGAGAGAGAGCGAGAGTGCGAGAGGGAGAGAGACAGAGCGAGAGTGCAAGAGAGAGAGAGACAGAGCGAGAGTCTGAGAGAGAGAGACAGAGTGCAAGAGAGAGAGCGAGAGTGCGAGAGAGAGAGACAGAGTGCGAGAGTGTGAGAGAGAGGCAATGCGAGAGTGCGAGAGAGAGACAGTGCGAGAGTGCGAGAGAGACAGAGTGCGAGAGAGACACACACAGAGTGCGAGAGAGACACACACAGAGTGCGCGAGAGAGACACACAGAGTGCGCGAGAGAGACACACAGAGTGCGCGAGAGAGACACAGAGTGCGCGAGAGAGACACACAGAGTGCGAGAGAGAGAGAGTGCGAGAGAGACAGAGTGCGAGAGAGACAGAGTGCGAGAGAGACAGAGTGCGAGAGAGACAGAGTGCGAGAGTGAGACACACAGAGTGAGACACACCGAGTGAGACACACCGAGTGAGACACACCGAGTGAGACACACAGAGTGAGACACACAGAGTGAGACACACAGAGTGAGACACACAGAGTGAGACACACCGAGTGAGACACACCGAGTGAGACACACAGAGTGAGACACACAGAGTGAGACACACAGAGTGAGACACACCGAGTGAGACACACAGAGTGAGACACACCGAGTGAGACACACCGAGTGAGACACACCGAGTGTGACACACCGAGTGAGACACACAGAGTGAGACACACTGAGTGAGACACACACAGAGTGCGAGAGAGACAGAGTGCGAGAGAGACAGAGTGCGAGAGAGACAGAGTGCGAGAGTGAGACACACAGAGTGAGACACACAGAGTGAGACACACAGAGTGAGACACACCGAGTGAGACACACCGAGTGAGACACACCGAGTGAGACACACAGAGTGAGACACACTGAGTGAGACACACTGAGTGAGACACACTGAGTGAGACACACAGAGCGTGAGAGAGAGACAGAGTGCGAGAGAGAGAGAAAGAGAGAGACAAAGTGCGAAAGTGCAAGAGAGAGAGTGCAAGAGTGCGAGAGAGAGAGAGACAGAGTGCGAGAGAAAGAGAGACAGAGTGCGAGAGAGAGACAGAGTGCGAGAGAGAGACTGAATGCATGAGAGAGACTGAGTGCGAGAGAGAGACTGAGTGCGAGAGAGAGACTGAGCGCGAGAGAGAGACTGAGCGCGAGAGAGAGACTGAGCGCGAGAGAGAGACTGAGCGCGAGAGAGAGACTGAGCGCGAGAGAGAGACTGAGCGCGAGAGAGAGACTGAGCGCGAGAGAGAGACTGAGCGCGAGAGAGAGACTGAGCGCGAGAGAGAGGCAGAGCGCAAGAGAGACAGAGCGCAAGAGAGACAGAGCGCGAGAGAGACAGAGCGCGAGAGAGACAGAGCGCGAAAGAGACAGGGCGCGAGAGAGACAGGGCGCGAGAGAGACAGGGCGCGAGAGAGACAGGGCGCGAGAGAGACAGGGCGCGAGAGAGACAGGGCGCGAGAGAGACAGGGCGCGAGAGAGACAGGGCGCGAGAGAGACAGGGTGCGAGAGAGACAGGGTGCGAGAGAGACAGGGTGCGAGAGAGACAGAGTGCGAGAGAGACAGAGTGCGAGAGTGCGAGAGAGAGACAGAGTGCGAGAGAGAGAGAGTGTGAGAGAGAGCTAGTGTGCGAGAGAGACAGAGTGTGAGAGTGCGAGAGAGAGAGCAGGAGTATGAGAGAGAGAGCGCAAGAGTCCGAGAGAGAGAGAGCGTGAGAGAGAGAGACAGAGTTCAAGAGTGAGACAGAGTGCAAGAGTGAGACAGAGTGCGAGAGTGAGACACACAGAGTGAGACACACAGAGTTAGACACACAGAGTGAGACACACAGAGTGAGACACACAGAGTGAGACACACCGAGTGAGACACACCGAGTGAGACACACCGAGTGCGACACACAGAGTGCGACACACAGACTGAGAAACACAGAGTGAGACACACAGAGTGAGACACACTGAGTGAGACACACAGAGTGCGAGAGAGAGAGAGAGAGACAGAGAGACAAAGTGTGAGAGTGCGAGAGAGAGAGTGCGAGAGTGCGAGAGAGAGAGTGCAAGAGTGCGAGAGAGAGAGTGCAAGAGAGCGAGAGAGAGAGAGACAGAGTGCGAGAGAGAGAGAGACAGAGTGCGAGAGAGAGAGAGACAGAGTGCGAGAGAGAGAGAGACAGAGTGTGAGAGAGAGAGAGACAGAGTGCGAGAGAGAGACTGAGTGCGAGAGAGAGACTGAGCGCGAGAGAGAGACTGAGCGCGAGAGAGAGACTGAGCGCGAGAGAGAGACTGAGCGCGAGAGAGAGACTGAGCGCGAGAGAGAGACTGAGTGCGAGAGAGAGGCAGAGTGCGAGAGAGTGAGACAGAGTGCGAGAGAGAGACAGAGTGTGAGAGAGACAGAGTGCGAGAGTGTGAGAGAGAGACAGAGTGCGAGAGTGCGAGAGAGAGACAGAGTGCGATTGCGAGAGAGACAGAGTGCGAGAGAGCGAGAGAGAGCCAGAGTGCAAGGGCGAGAGAGAGAGACAGTGCGAGAGTGCGAGAGAGAGCTAGAGTGCGAGAGAGAGACAGAGTGAGAGTGCGAGAGAGAGACAGGTTGCGAGAGAGAGCGAGAGTGTGAGAGAGAGAGACAGAGCGCGAGAGCGAGAGAGAGAGATAGGGTGAGAGTGTGAGAGAGAGACAGAATGCGAGAGAGAGTGAGAGTGTGAGAAAGAGAGACAGAGCGAGAGAGCGAGAGAGAGAGACAGGGTGAGAGTGCGAGAGAGAGAGATAGAGTGCGAGAGAGACAGATTGTGAGAGCGCGAGAGAGAGACAGAGAGCGAGAGTGCGAGAGATAGAGAGAGTGAGAGCGAGAGAGAGACAGAGTGCGGGAGAGAGACAGAGTTTGGGAGAGAGACAGAGTGCGAGAGAGAGACAGAGTGCAAGAGTGCGAGAGAGAGAGACAGAGTGCAAGAGTGCGAGAAAGAGCGAGAGAGTGAGAGAGAGAGAGACAGAGCGAGAGTGCAAGAGAGAGAGAGACAGAGCAAGAGTGCGAGAGATAGAGACAGAGTGCGAGAGATAGAGACAGAGTGCGAGAGATAGAGACAGAGTGCGAGAGTGCGAGAGAGAGACATTGTGAGAGTGCGAAAGAGAGACAGAGTGCGAGAGAGAGACAGAGAGCGAGAGAGAGACAGAGAGCGAGAGAGAGACAGAGTGCGAGAGAGAGACAGAGTGCGAGAGAGACACACACAGAGTGCGCGAGAGACACACACAGAGTGCGAGAGAGAGACTGAGTGCGAGAGAGAGACTGAGTGCGAGAGAAAGACTGAGTGCGAGAGAAAGACACACAGAGTGCAAGAGTGCGAGAAAGACAGAGTGTGAGAAAAACAGAGTGCGGGAGAGAGACAGAGTGCGGGAGAGAGACAGAGTGCGGGAGAGAGACAGAGTGCGGGAGAGAGACAGAGTGCGGGAGAGAGACAGAGTGCGGGAGAGAGACAGAGTGCGGGAGAGAGACAGAGTGCGGGAGAGAGACAGAGTGCGGGAGAGAGACAGAGTGCGGGAGAGAGACAGAGTGCGGGAGAGAGACAGAGTGAGAGAGAGAGACAGAGTGAGAGAGAGAGACAGAGTGCGGGAAAGAGACAGAGTGCGGGAAAGAGACAGAGTGCGGGAAAGAGACAGAGTGCGGGAGAGAGACAGAGTTTGGGAGAGAGACAGAGTGCGAGAGAGAGACAGAGTGCAAGAGTGCGACAGAGAGAGACACAGTGCAAGAGTGCGAGAGAGAGCGAGAGTGTGAGAGAGAGACAGAGCGAGAGTGCGAGAGAGAGAGAGACAGAGCGAGAGTGCGAGAGATAGAGACAGAGTGCGAGAGTGCGAGAGAGAGACAGCGTGAGAGTGAGAGAGAGAGACAGAGTGCGAGAGAGAGACAGAGAGCGAGAGAGAGGCAGAGTGCGAGAGAGAGACAGAGTGCGAGAGAGACACACACAGAGTGCGAGAGAGACACACACAGAGTGCGAGAGAGAGACTGAGTGCGAGAGAAAGACACACAGAGTGCGAGAGTGCGAGAAAGACAGAGTGCGAGAGAGACAGAGTGCGAGAGAGACAGAGTGCGAGAGAGACAGAGTGCGAGAGAGACAGAGTGCGAGAGAGAGACAGAGTGCGAGAGAGACAGAGTGCGAGAGTGACAGAGTGCGAGAGTGACAGAGTGCGAGAGTGACAGAGTGCGAGAGTGACAGAGTGCGAGAGTGACAGAGTGCGAGAGAGACAGAGTGCGAGAGAGACAGAGTGCGAGAGAGACAGAGTGCGAGAGAGAGAGAGCCAGTGCGAGAGTGCGAGAGAGAGCCAGAGTGCAAAAGAGAGAGAGACAGAGTGAGAGTGCGAGAGAGAGACAGAATGCGAGAGAGAGACAGAGTGCGAGAGAGAGACAGAGTGCGAGAGAGAGACAGAGTGCGAGAGAGAGACAGAGTGCGCGAGAGAGAGACAGAGTGCGAGAGAGATACAGAGTGCGAGAGAGAGACAGAGTGCGGGAGATAGACAGAGTGCGGGAGAGAGACAGAGTGCAAGACTGCGAGAGAGAGAGACAGAGTGCGAATGCGAGAGGGAGAGACAGAGTGCGAGAGTGCGAGAGAGAGACAGAGTGCGAGTGCGAGAAAGACAGACTTTGAGAGTGCGAGAGAGAGAGACAGAGTGCGAGAGAGAGAGAGACAGAGTGCGAGAGAGAGACTGAGTGCGAGAGAGAGACTGAGTGCGAGAGAGGGATAGAGCGCGAGAGAGAGACTGAGCGCAAGAGAGAGGCAGAGTGCGAGAGAGAGACAGAGTGCGAGTGCGAGAAAGACAGACTTTGAGAGTGCGAGAGAGAGAGACAGAGTGCGAGAGAGAGAGAGACAGAGTGCGAGAGAGAGACTGAGTGCGAGAGAGAGACTGAGTGCGAGAGAGGGATAGAGCGCGAGAGAGAGACTGAGCGCAAGAGAGAGGCAGAGTGCGAGAGAGAGACAGAGTGCGAGAGAGAGAGAAAGAGTGAGACAGAGTGCGAGAGAGAGAGAGAGACAAAGTGCGAAAGTGCGAGAGAGAGAGTGCAACAGTGCGAGAGAGAGAGAAACAGAGTGCGAGAGTGAGAGAAACAGAGTGCGAGAGAGAGAGAGACAGAGTGCGAGAGAAAGAGAGACAGAGTGCGAGAGAGACACACACAGAGTGCGAGAGAGACACACACAGAGTGCGCGAGAGAGACACACAGAGTGCGCGAGAGAGACACACAGAGTGCGCGAGAGAGACACAGTGCGAGAGAGACAGAGTGCGAGAGAGACAGAGTGCGAGAGAGACAGAGTGCGAGAGAGACAGAGTGCGAGAGTGAGACACACAGAGTGAGACACACCGAGTGAGACACACAGAGTGAGACACACAGAGTGAGACACACAGAGTGAGACACACAGAGTGAGACACACTGAGTGAGACACACTGAGCGTGAGAGAGAGACAGAGTGCGAGAGAGAGAGAGAGAGAGAGACAGAGTGCGAGAGAGAGAGAGAGACAAAGTGCGAAAGTGCGATAGAGTGCGAGAGTGCGAGAGAGAGAGAGTGCAAGAGTGCGAGAGAGAGAGTGCAAGAGTGCGAGAGAGAGAGAAACAGAGTGCGAGAGAGAGAGAGACAGAGTGCGAGAGTGCGAGAGAGAGCGAGAGTGCGAGAGAGAGAGAGACAGAGCGAGAGTGCAAGAGAGAGAGAGACAGAGCGAGAGTCCGAGAGAGAGAGACAGAGTGCAAGAGAGAGAATGAGTGTACGAGAGAGAGAGCGAGAGTGCGAGAGAGAGAGACAGAGTGCGAGAGTGCGAGAGAGAGACAGTGCGAAAGTGCGAGAGAGAAACACACAGAGTGCGAGAGAGACAGAGTGCAAGAGAGAGACACACACAGAGTGCAAGAGAGAGACACACAGAGTGCGAGAGAGACAGAGTGCGAGAGAGACAGAGTGCGAGAGTGAGACACACAGAGTGAGACACACAGAGTGAGACACACAGAGTGAGACACACCGAGTGAGACACACCGAGTGAGACACACAGAGTGAGACACACAGAGTGAGACACACAGAGTGAGACACACCGAGTGAGACACACTGAGTGAGACACACTGAGTGAGACACACTGAGTGAGACACACTGAGTGAGACACACAGAGCGTGAGAGAGAGACAGAGTGCGAGAGAGAGAGAAAGAGAGAGACAAAGTGCGAAAGTGCAAGAGAGAGAGTGCAAGAGTGCGAGAGAGAGAGAGACAGAGTGCGAGAGAAAGAGAGACAGAGTGCGAGAGAGAGACAGAGTGCGAGAGAGAGACTGAATGCATGAGAGAGACTGAGTGCGAGAGAGAGACTGAGTGCGAGAGAGAGACTGAGTGCGAGAGAGAGACTGAGCGCGAGAGAGAGACTGAGCGCGAGAGAGAGACTGAGCGCGAGAGAGAGACTGAGCGCGAGAGAGAGACTGAGCGCGAGAGAGAGACTGAGCGCGAGAGAGAGACTGAGCGCGAGAGAGAGACTGAGCGCGAGAGAGAGACTGAGCGCGAGAGAGAGACTGAGCGCGAGAGAGAGGCAGAGCGCAAGAGAGACAGAGCGCAAGAGAGACAGAGCGCGAGAGAGACAGAGCGCGAGAGAGACAGAGCGCGAGAGAGACAGGGCGCGAGAGAGACAGGGCGCGAGAGAGACAGGGCGCGAGAGAGACAGGGCGCGAGAGAGACAGGGCGCGAGAGAGACAGGGCGCGAGAGAGACAGGGCGCGAGAGAGACAGGGCGCGAGAGAGACAGGGTGCGAGAGAGACAGAGTGCGAGAGAGACAGAGTGCGAGAGAGACAGAGTGCGAGAGAGACAGAGTGCGAGAGTGCGAGAGAGAGACAGAGTGCGAGAGAGAGTGTGAGAGAGAGCTAGTGTGCGAGAGAGACAGAGTGTGAGAGTGCGAGAGAGAGAGCAGGAGTGTGAGAGAGAGAGCGCAAGAGTCCGAGAGAGAGAGAGCGTGAGAGAGAGAGACAGAGTTCAAGAGTGAGACAGAGTGCAAGAGTGAGACAGAGTGCGAGAGTGAGACACACAGAGTGAGACACACAGAGTTAGACACACAGAGTGAGACACACAGAGTGAGACACACCGAGTGAGACACACCGAGTGAGACACACCGAGTGAGACACACCGAGTGCGACACACAGAGTGCGACACACAGACTGAGAAACACAGAGTGAGACACACAGAGTGAGACACACTGAGTGAGACACACAGAGTGCGAGAGAGAGAGAGAGAGACAGAGAGACAAAGTGTGAGAGTGCGAGAGAGAGAGTGCGAGAGTGCGAGAGAGAGAGTGCAAGAGTGCGAGAGAGAGAGTGCAAGAGAGCGAGAGAGAGAGAGACAGAGTGCGAGAGAGAGAGAGACAGAGTGCGAGAGAGAGAGAGACAGAGTGCGAGAGAGAGAGAGACAGAGTGCGAGAGAGAGAGAGACAGAGTGCGAGAGAGAGACTGAGTGCGAGAGAGAGACTGAGCGCGAGAGAGAGACTGAGCGCGAGAGAGAGACTGAGCGCGAGAGAGAGACTGAGCGCGAGAGAGAGACTGAGCGCGAGAGAGAGACTGAGTGCGAGAGAGAGGCAGAGAGCAAGAGAGTGAGACAGAGTGCGAGAGAGAGACAGAGTGTGAGAGAGACAGAGTGCGAGAGTGTGAGAGAGAGACAGAGTGCGAGAGTGCGAGAGAGAGACAGAGTGCGATTGCGAGAGAGACAGAGTGCGAGAGAGCGAGAGAGAGCCAGAGTGCAAGGGCGAGAGAGAGAGAGACAGTGCGAGAGTGCGAGAGAGAGCTAGAGTGCGAGAGAGAGACAGAGTGAGAGTGCGAGAGAGAGACAGGTTGCGAGAGAGAGCGAGAGTGTGAGAGAGAGAGACAGAGCGTGAGAGCGAGAGAGAGAGATAGGGTGAGAGTGTGAGAGAGAGACAGAATGCGAGAGAGAGTGAGAGTGTGAGAAAGAGAGACAGAGCGAGAGAGCGAGAGAGAGAGACAGGGTGAGAGTGCGAGAGAGAGAGATAGAGTGCGAGAGAGACAGATTGTGAGAGCGCGAGAGAGAGACAGAGAGCGAGAGTGCGAGAGATAGAGAGAGTGAGAGCGAGAGAGAGACAGAGTGCGGGAGAGAGACAGAGTTTGGGAGAGAGACAGAGTGCGAGAGAGAGACAGAGTGCAAGAGTGCGAGAGAGAGAGACAGAGTGCAAGAGTGCGAGAAAGAGCGAGAGAGTGAGAGAGAGAGAGACAGAGCGAGAGTGCAAGAGAGAGAGAGACAGAGCAAGAGTGCGAGAGATAGAGACAGAGTGCGAGAGATAGAGACAGAGTGCGAGAGTGCGAGAGAGAGACATTGTGAGAGTGCGAAAGAGAGACAGAGTGCGAGAGAGAGACAGAGAGCGAGAGAGAGACAGAGAGCGAGAGAGAGACAGAGTGCGAGAGAGAGACAGAGTGCGAGAGAGACACACACAGAGTGCGCGAGAGACACACACAGAGTGCGAGAGAGAGACTGAGTGCGAGAGAGAGACTGAGTGCGAGAGAAAGACTGAGTGCGAGAGAAAGACAAACAGAGTGCAAGAGTGCGAGAAAGACAGAGTGTGAGAAAAACAGAGTGCGGGAGAGAGACAGAGTGCGGGAGAGAGACAGAGTGCGGGAGAGAGACAGAGTGCGGGAGAGAGACAGAGTGCAGGAGAGAGACAGAGTGCGGGAGAGAGACAGAGTGCGGGAGAGAGACAGAGTGCGGGAGAGAGACAGAGTGCGGGAGAGAGACAGAGTGCGGGAGAGAGACAGAGTGCGGGAGAGAGACAGAGTGCGGGAGAGAGACAGAGTGCGGGAGAGAGACAGAGTGCGGGAGAGAGACAGAGTGAGAGAGAGAGACAGAGTGAGAGAGAGAGACAGAGTGCGGGAAAGAGACAGAGTGCGGGAAAGAGACAGAGTGCGGGAAAGAGACAGAGTGCGGGAGAGAGACAGAGTTTGGGAGAGAGACAGAGTGCGAGAGAGAGACAGAGTGCAAGAGTGCGACAGAGAGAGACACAGTGCAAGAGTGCGAGAGAGAGCGAGAGTGTGAGAGAGAGACAGAGCGAGAGTGCGAGAGAGAGAGAGACAGAGCGAGAGTGCGAGAGATAGAGACAGAGTGCGAGAGTGCGAGAGAGAGACAGCGTGAGAGTGAGAGAGAGAGACAGAGTGCGAGAGAGAGACAGAGAGCGAGAGAGAGGCAGAGTGCGAGAGAGAGACAGAGTGCGAGAGAGACACACACAGAGTGCGAGAGAGACACACACAGAGTGCGAGAGAGAGACTGAGTGCGAGAGAAAGACACACAGAGTGCGAGAGTGCGAGAAAGACAGAGTGCGAGAGAGACAGAGTGCGAGGGAGACAGAGTGCGAGAGAGACAGAGTGCGAGAGAGACAGAGTGCGAGAGAGACAGAGTGCGAGAGAGACAGAGTGCGAGAGAGCGACAGAGTGCGAGAGAGACAGAGTGCGAGAGTGACAGAGTGCGAGAGTGACAGAGTGCGAGAGTGACAGAGTGCGAGAGTGACAGAGTGCAAGAGTGACAGAGTGCGAGAGAGACAGAGTGCGAGAGAGACAGAGTGCGAGAGAGACAGAGTGCGAGAGAGAGAGAGCCAGTGCGAGAGTGCGAGAGAGAGCCAGAGTGCAAAAGAGAGAGAGACAGAGTGAGAGTGCGAGAGAGAGACAGAATGCGAGAGAGAGACAGAGTGCGAGAGAGAGACAGAGTGCGAGAGAGAGACAGAGTGCGAGAGAGAGACAGAGTGCGCGAGAGAGAGACAGAGTGCGAGAGAGATACAGAGTGCGAGAGAGAGACAGAGTGCGGGAGATAGACAGAGTGCGGGAGAGAGACAGAGTGCAAGACTGCGAGAGAGAGAGACAGAGTGCGAATGCGAGAGGGAGAGACAGAGTGCGAGAGTGCGAGAGAGAGACAGAGTGTGAGTGCGAGAAAGACAGACTTTGAGAGTGCGAGAGAGAGAGACAGAGTGCGAGAGAGAGAGAGACAGAGTGCGAGAGAGAGACTGAGTGCGAGAGAGAGACTGAGTGCGAGAGAGAGACTGAGTGCGAGAGAGAGACTGAGTGCGAGAGAGAGACTGAGCGCGAGAGAGAAACAGAGCGCGAGAGAGAGACTGAGTGCGAGAGAGAGACTGAGCGCGAGAGAGAGGCAGAGTGCGAGAGAGAGACAGAGTGCAGGAGAGACAGAGTGCGAGAGAGACAGAGCGCGAGAGAGACAGAGCGCGAGAGAGACAGAGCGCGAGAGAGACAGGGCGCGAGAGAGACAGGGCGCGAGAGAGACAGGGCGCGAGAGAGACAGGGCGCGAGAGAGACAGGGCGCGAGAGAGACAGGGCGCGAGAGAGACAGGGCGCGAGAGAGACAGGGCGCGAGAGAGACAGGGTGCGAGAGAGACAGGGTGCGAGAGAGACAGGGTGCGAGAGAGACAGAGTGCGAGAGAGACAGAGTGCGAGAGAGACAGAGTGCGAGAGTGCGAGAGAGAGACAGAGTGCGAGAGAGAGAGAGTGTGAGAGAGAGCTAGTGTGCGAGAGAGACAGAGTGTGAGAGTGCGAGAGAGAGAGCGAGAGTGTGAGAGAGAGAGCGCAAGAGTCCGAGAGAGAGAGAGCGTGAGAGAGAGACAGAGTTCAAGAGTGAGACAGAGTGCGAGGGTGAGACAGAGTGCGAGAGTGAGACACACAGAGTGAGACACACAGAGTGAGACACACAGAGTTAGACACACAGAGTTAGACACACCGAGTGAGACACACCGAGTGAGACACAGCGAGTGAGACACACCGAGTGAGACACACCGAGTGAGACACACCGAGTGAGACACACAGAGTGAGACACACAGCGTGAGACACACAGCGTGAGACACACTGAGTGAGACACACTGAGTGAGACACACTGAGTGAGACACACTGAGTGAGACACACAGAGCGTGAGAGAGAGACAGAGTGCGAGAGAGAGAGAAAGAGTGAGACAGAGTGCGAGAGAGAGAGAGAGACAAAGTGCGAAAGTGCGAGAGAGAGAGTGCAAGAGTGCGAGAGAGAGAGAAACAGAGTGCGAGAGAGAGAGAGACAGAGTGCGAGAGAAAGAGAGACAGAGCGCGAGAGAGAGACTGAGCGCGAGAGAGAGACTGAGCGCGAGAGAGAGGCAGAGTGCGAGAGAGAGACAGAGTGCAAGAGAGACAGAGTGCGAGAGAGACAGGGTGCGAGAGAGACAGGGCGCGAGAGAGACAGGGCGCGAGAGAGACAGGGCGCGAGAGAGACAGGGCGCGAGAGAGACAGGGCGCGAGAGAGACAGGGCGCGAGAGAGACAGGGCGCGAGAGAGACAGGGTGCGAGAGAGACAGAGTGCGAGAGAGACAGAGTGCGAGAGAGACAGAGTGCGAGAGAGACAGAGTGCGAGAGTGCAGGAGAGAGACAGAGTGCGAGAGAGAGAGAGTGTGAGAGAGAGCTAGTGTGCGAGAGAGACAGAGTGTGAGAGTGCGAGAGAGAGAGCGAGAGTGTGAGAGAGAGAGCGCAAGAGTCCGAGAGAGAGAGAGCGTGAGAGAGAGACAGAGTTCAAGAGTGAGACAGAGTGCGAGGGTGAGACAGAGTGCGAGAGTGAGACACACAGAGTGAGACACACAGAGTGAGACACACAGAGTGAGACACAGCGAGTGAGACACAGCGAGTGAGACACACCGAGTGAGACACACCGAGTGAGACACACCGAGTGCGACACACAGAGTGCGACACACAGAGTGCGACACACAGAGTGCGACACACAGAGTGCGACACACAGAGTGCGACACACAGAGTGCGACACACAGACTGAGACACACAGACTGAGAAACACAGACTGAGAAACACAGAGTGAGAGACACAGAGTGAGACACACAGAGTGAGACACACTGAGTGAGACACACAGAGTGCGAGAGAGAGAGAGAGAGACAGAGAGACAAAGTGTGAGAGTGCGAGAGAGTGTGAGAGTGCGAGAGAGAGAGTGCAAGAGTCCGAGAGAGAGAGTGCAAGAGAGCGAGAGAGAGAGAGACAGAGTGCGAGAGAGAGAGAGACAGAGTGCGAGAGAGAGAGAGACAGAGTGCGAGAGAGAGACAGAGTGCGAGAGAAAGACTGAGTGCGAGAGAGAGACTGAGCGCGAGAGAGAGACTGAGCGCGAGAGAGAGACTGAGCGCGAGAGAGAGACTGAGCGCGAGAGAGAGACTGAGCGCGAGAGAGAGACTGAGCGCGAGAGAGAGACTGAGTGCGAGAGAGACAGGGTGCGAGAGAGACAGGGTGCGAGAGAGACAGAGTGCGAGAGAGACAGAGTGCGAGAGAGACAGAGTGCGAGAGAGACAGAGTGCGAGAGTGCGAGAGAGAGACAGAGTGCGAGAGAGAGAGAGTGTGAGAGAGAGCTAGTGTGCGAGAGAGACAGAGTGTGAGAGTGCGAGAGAGAGAGCGAGAGTGTGAGAGAGAGAGCGCAAGAGTCCGAGAGAGAGAGAGCGTGAGAGAGAGACAGAGTTCAAGAGTGAGACAGAGTGCGAGGGTGAGACAGAGTGCGAGAGTGAGACACACAGAGTGAGACACACAGAGTTAGACACACCGAGTGAGACACAGCGAGTGAGACACAGCGAGTGAGACACACCGAGTGAGACACACCGAGTGAGACACACCGAGTGAGACACACCGAGTGAGACACACAGAGTGAGACACACAGCGTGAGACACACTGAGTGAGACACACTGAGTGAGACACACTGAGTGAAACACACAGAGCGTGAGAGAGAGACAGAGTGCGAGAGAGAGAGAAAGAGTGAGACAGAGTGCGAGAGAGAGAAGAAGACAAAGTGCGAAAGTGCGAGAGAGAGAGTGCAAGAGTGCGAGAGAGAGAGAAACAGAGTGCGAGAGAGAGAGAAACAGAGTGCGAGAGAGAGAGAGACAGAGTGCGAGAGAGAGAGACAGAGTGCGAGAGAGAGACAGAGTGCGAGAGAGAGACTGAGTGCGAGAGAGAGACTGAGTGCGAGAGAGAGACTGAGTGCGAGAGAGAGACTGAGTGCGAGAGAGAGACTGAGTGCGAGAGAGAGACTGAGTGCGAGAGAGAGACTGAGTGCGAGAGAGAGACTGAGTGCGAGAGAGACTGAGTGCGAGAGAGAGACTGAGTGCGAGAGAGAAACAGAGCGCGAGAGAGAGACTGAGCGCGAGAGAGAGACTGAGCGCGAGAGAGAGGCAGAGTGCGAGAGAGAGACAGAGTGCAAGAGAGACAGAGTGCGAGAGAGACAGAGTGCGAGAGAGACAGAGTGCGAGAGAGACAGAGTGCGAGAGAGACAGAGTGCGAGAGAGACAGAGTGCGAGAGAGACAGAGTGCGAGAGAGACAGGGTGCGAGAGAGAGACTGAGTGCGAGAGAGAGACTGAGTGCGAGAGAGAGACTGAGCGCGAGAGAGACAGGGCGCGAGAGAAACAGGGCGTGAGAGAGACAGGGCGCGAGAGAGACAGGGCGCGAGAGAGACAGGGTGCGAGAGAGACAGAGTGCGAGAGAGACAGAGTGCGAGAGAGACAGAGTGCGAGAGAGACAGAGTGCGAGAGTGCGAGAGAGAGACAGAGTGCGAGAGAGAGAGAGTGTGAGAGAGAGCTAGTGTGCGAGAGAGACAGAGTGTGAGAGTGCGAGAGAGAGAGCGAGAGTGTGAGAGCGAGAGCGCAAGAGTCCGAGAGAGAGAGAGCGTGAGAGAGAGACAGAGTTCAAGAGTGAGACAGAGTGCGAGGGTGAGACAGAGTGCGAGAGTGAGACACACAGAGTGAGACACACAGAGTTAGACACACCGAGTGAGACACACCGAGTGAGACACACCGAGTGAGACACACCGAGTGAGACACACAGAGTGCGACACACAGAGTGCGACACACAGAGTGCGACACACAGAGTGCGACACACAGACTGAGACACACAGACTGAGAAACACAGAGTGAGACACACAGAGTGAGACACACAGAGTGAGACACACTGAGTGAGACACACAGAGTGCGAGAGAGAGAGAGAGAGACAGAGAGACAAAGTGTGAGAGTGCGAGAGAGTGTGAGAGTGCGAGAGAGAGAGTGCAAGAGTGCGAGAGAGAGAGTGCAAGAGAGCGAGAGAGAGAGAGACAGAGTGCGAGAGAGAGAGAGACAGAGTGCGAGAGAGAGAGAGACAGAGTGCGAGAGAGAGACAGAGTGCGAGAGAGAGACTGAGCGCGAGAGAGAGACTGAGCGCGAGAGAGAGACTGAGCGCGAGAGAGAGACTGAGCGCGAGAGAGAGACTGAGCGCGAGAGAGAGACTGAGCGCGAGAGAGAGACTGAGCGCGAGAGAGAGGCAGAGTGCGAGAGAGAGAGACAGAGTGCGAGAGAGAGACAGAGTGCAAGAGAGACAGAGTGCGAGAGTGTGAGAGAGAGACAGAGTGCGAGAGTGCGAGAGAGAGACAGAGTGCGATTGCGAGAGAGACAGAGTGCGAGAGAGCGAGAGAGAGCCAGAGTGCAAGGGCGAGAGGGAGAGAAAGACAGTGCGAGAGTGCGAGAGAGAGCTAGAGTGCGAGAGAGAGACAGAGTGAGAGTGCGAGAGAGAGAGACAGGTTGCGAGAGAGAGCGAGAGTGTGAGAGAGAGAGACAGAGCGAGAGAGCGAGAGAGATAGGGTGAGAGTGTGAGAGAGAGACAGAATGCGAGAGAGAGTGAGAGTGTGAGAAAGAGAGACAGAGCGAGAGAGCGAGAGAGAGAGACAGGGTGAGAGTGCGAGAGAGAGAGATAGAGTGCGAGAGAGACAGATTGTGAGAGCGCGAGAGAGAGAGAGAGAGCGAGAGTGCGAGAGATAGAGAGAGTGAGAGCGAGAGAGAGACAGAGTGCGAGAGAGAGACAGAGTGCAAGAGTGCGACAGAGAGAGACAGAGTGCAAGAGTGCGAGAGAGAGCGAGAGTGTGAGAGAGAGAGAGACAGAGCGAGAGTGCGAGAGAGAGAGAGACAGAGCGAGAGTGCGAGAGATAGAGACAGAGTGCGAGAGTGCGAGAGAGAGACATTGTGAGAGGGCGAAAGAGAGACAGAGCGCGAGAGAGAGACAAAGTGCGAGAGAGAGACAGAGTGCGAGAGAGAGACACACAGAGTGCGAGAGAGACACACACAGAGTGCGAGAGAGACACACACAGAGTGCGCGAGAGAGACACACAGAGTGCGTGAGAGAGACACACAGAGTGCGTGAGAGAGACACAGTGCGAGAGAGACAGAGTGCGAGAGAGACAGAGTGCGAGAGAGACAGAGTGCGAGAGAGACAGAGTGCGAGAGAGACAGAGTGCGAGAGTGAGACACACCGAGTGAGACACACCGAGTGAGACACACCGAGTGAGACACACAGAGTGAGACACACAGAGTGAGACACACAGAGTGAGACACACTGAGCGTGAGAGAGAGACAGAGTGCGAGAGAGAGAGAGAGAGAGAGACAGAGTGCGAGAGAGAGAGAGACAAAGTGCGAAAGTGCGAGAGAGTGCGAGAGTGCGAGAGAGAGAGAGTGCAAGAGTGCGAGAGAGAGAGTGCAAGAGTGCGAGAGAGAGAGAAACAGAGTGCGAGAGAGAGAGAGACAGAGTGCGAGAGAGAGCGAGAGTGCGAGAGAGAGAGAGGCAGAGCGAGAGTGCAAGAGAGAGAGAGACAGAGCGAGAGTCCGAGAGAGAGAGAAAGAGTGCAAGAGAGAGAGCGAGTGTGCGAGAGAGAGAGCGAGAGTGCGAGAGTGCGAGAGAGAGAGACAGAGTGCGAGAGTGCGAGAGAGAGGCAGTGCGAGAGTGCGAGAGAGAAACACACAGAGTGCGAGAGAGACAGAGTGCGAGAGAGACACACACAGAGTGCGAGAGAGACACACACAGAGTGCGAGAGAGACACACACAGAGTGCGAGAGAGACACACACAGAGTGCAAGAGAGAGACACACAGAGTGCGAGAGAGACAGAGTGCGAGAGAGACAGAGTGCGAGAGTGAGACACACAGAGTGAGACACACAGAGTGAGACACACAGAGTGAGACACACCGAGTGAGACACACCGAGTGAGACACACCGAGTGAGACACACCGAGTGAGACACACAGAGTGAGACACACAGCGTGAGACACACAGCGTGAGACACACAGCGTGAGACACACAGCGTGAGACACACTGAGTGAGACACACTGAGTAAGACACACTGAGTGAGACACACAGAGCGTGAGAGAGAGACAGAGTGCGAGAGAGAGAGAAAGAGTGAGACAGAGTGCGAGAGAGAGAGAGAGACAAAGTGCGAAAGTGCGAGAGAGAGAGTGCAAGAGTGCGAGAGAGAGAGTGACAGAGTGCGAGAGAGTGCAAGAGTGCGAGAGAGAGAGACAGATTGCGAGAGAGAGAGAGACAGAGTGCGAGAGAGAGAGACAGAGTGCGAGAGAGAGACAGAGTGCGAGAGAGAGAGAGACAGAGTGCGAGAGAGAGACTGAGTGCGAGAGAGAGACTGAGCGCGAGAGAGAGACTGAGCGCGAGAGAGAGACTGAGTGCGAGAGAGAGACTGAGCGCGAGAGAGAGACTGAGCGCGAGAGAGAGACTGAGCGCGAGAGAGAGACTGAGCGCGAGAGAGAGACTGAGCGCGAGAGAGAGACTGAGCACGAGAGAGAGGCAGAGTGCGAGAGAGAGGCAGAGTGCGAGAGAGAGACAGAGTGCGAGAGAGAGAGAGTGCGAGAGAGACAGAGTGAGAGAGTGTGAGAGAGAGACAGAGTGCGAGAGTGCGAGAGAGAGACAGAGTGCGATTGCGAGAGAGACAGAGTGCGAGAGAGCGAGAGAGAGCCAGAGTGCAAGGGCGAGAGAGAGAGAGAGACAGTGCGAGAGTGCGAGAGAGAGCTAGAGTGCGAGAGAGAGACAGAGTGAGAGTGCGAGAGAGAGACAGATTGCGAGAGAGAGCGAGAGTGTGAGAGAGAGAGACAGAGCGAGAGAGCGAGAGAGAGAGATAGGGTGAGAGTGTGAGAAAGAGACAGAATGCGAGAGAGAGTGAGAGTGTGAGAAAGAGAGACAGAGCGAGAGAGCGAGAGAGAGAGACAGGGTGAGACTGCGAGAGAGAGAGATAGAGTGCGAGAGAGACAGATTGTGAGAGCGCGAGAGAGAGAGAGAGAGCGAGAGTGCGAGAGATAGAGAGAGTGAGAGCGAGAGAGAGACAGAGTGCGGGAGAGAGACAGAGTTTGGGAGAGAGACAGAGTGTGAGAGAGAGACAGAGTGCAAGAGTGCGAGAGAGAGAGACAGAGTGCAAGAGTGCGAGAGAGAGCGAGAGTGTGAGAGAGAGAGACAGAGCGAGAGCGCGAGAGAGAGAGAGACAGAGCGAGAGTGCGAGAGATAGAGACAGAGTGCGAGAGTGCGAGAGAGGGACATTGTGAGAGTGCGAGAGAGAGACAGAGTGCGAGAGAGAGACAGAGAGCGAGAGAGAGACAGAGTGCGAGAGAGAGACAGAGTGCGAGAGAGAGCGATAGTGTGAGAGAGAGAGACAGAGCGAGAGAGAGAGACAGGGTGAGAGTGCGAGAGAGAGACAGAATGCGAGAGAGAGCGAGAGTGTGAGAGAGACAGAGCGAGAGAGCGAGAGAGAGACAGGGTGAGAGTGCGAGAGAGACTGAGTGCGGGAGAGAGACAGAGTGCGGGAGAGAGACAGAGTGCGGGAGAGAGACAGAGTGCGGGAGAGAGACAGAGTGCGGGAGAGAGACAGAGTGGGGGAGAGAGACAGAGTGCGGGAGAGAGACAGAGTGCGAGAGAGAGACAGAGTGCGAGAGAGAGACAGAGTGCGAGAGAGAGACAGAGTGCGAGAGAGAGACAGAGTGCGAGAGGGAGACAGAGTGCGGGAAAGAGACAGAGTGCGGGAAAGAGACAGAGTGCGGGAAAGAGACAGAGTGCGGGAGAGAGACAGAGTTTGGGAGAGAGACAGAGTCCGAGGGAGAAACAGAGTGCGAGGCAGACACACACAAAGTGCGAGAGAGACACACACAGAGTGCGAGAGAGACACACACAGAGTGCGAGACAGACACACACAGAGTGCGAGAGAGACAGAGTGCGAGAGAGAGAGAGTGCGAGAGAGAGAGAGTGCGAGAGAGACAGAGTGCGAGAGAGACAGAGTGCGAGAGAGACAGAGTGCGAGAGAGACAGAGTGCGAGAGAGAGAGAGTGCGAGAGAGACAGAGTGCGAGAGAGACAGAGTGCGAGAGAGACAGAGTGCGAGAGAGACAGAGTGCGAGAGTGCGAGAGAGAGACAGAGTGCAAGTGCGAGAGAGAGACAGAGTGCGAGAGAGCGAGACAGACAGAGTGCGAGAGAGAGAGAGAGACAGAGTGCGAGAGAGAGAGAGACAGTGCGAGAGTGCGAGAGAAGCCAGAGTACGAGAGAGAGAGAGACAGAGTGAGAGTGCGAGAGAGAGACAGAATGCGAGAGAGAGCGAGAGTGTGAGAGAGAGAGACAGAGCGAGAGAGCGAGAGAGAGAGCGAGAGTGCGAGAGAGAGCGAGAGTGCGAGAGAGAGAGCGAGAGTGCGAGAGAGAGGGACAGAGTGCGGGAGAGAGACAGATTGCGAGAGAGACTGAGTGAGAGAGAAAAACACACAGAGTGCGAGAGAGAGACACACAGAGTGCGAGAGAGAGACACATAGTGTGCGAGAGAGAGACACACAGAGTGCGAGAGAGACAGAGTGCGAGAGAGACAGAGTGCGAGAGAGACAGAGTGCGAGAGAGACAGAGTGCGAGAGAGACAGAGTGCGAGAGAGACAGAGTGCGAGAGAGACAGAGTGCGAGAGAGACAGGGTGCGAGAGAGACAGAGTGCGAGAGAGACAAGGTGCGAGAGGGACAGAGTGCGAGAGGGAGACAGAGTGTGAGAGTGCGAGAGAGAGACAGAGTGCGAGTGTGAGAGAGAGAGACAGAGTGCGAGTGCCAGAGAGCGAGAGACAGAATGCGAGAGTGCGAGAGAGCGAGAGACAAAGTGCGAGAGTGCGAGAGTGTGAGAGTGCAAGAGTGTGACAGAGAGAAAGCAAGAGTGCTAGAGAGAGAGAGACAGAGTGCGAGAGAGAGAGAGACAGAGTGCGAGAGAAAGAGAGACAGAGTGAGAGAGAGAGAGAGACTGAGTGCGAGAGAGAGACTGAGTGCGAGAGAGAGACTGAGTGCGAGAGAGAGACTGAGTGCGAGAGAGAGACTGAGTGCGAGAGAGAGACTGAGTGCGAGAGAGAGACTGAGTGCGAGAGAGAGACTGAGTGCGAGAGAGAGACTGAGTGCGAGAGAGAGACTGAGTGCGAGAGAGAGACTGAGTGCGAGAGAGGGATAGAGCGCGAGAGAGAGACTGAGCGCGAGAGAGAGGCAGAGTGCGAGAGAGATACAAAGTGCGAGTGCGAGAGAGAGCCAGAGTGCGAGAGTGCGAGAGACTGTGCGAGAGCGCGAGAGAGAGCCAGAGTGCGAGAGAGAGACAGAGTGCGAGAGGGAGACAGAGTGCGAGAGAGAGACAGAATGCGAGAGAGAGTGAGAGTGTGAGAGAGAGAGACAGAGCGAGAGAGCGAGAGAGAGAGACAGGGTGAGAGTGTGAGAGAGTGACAGAATGCGAGAGAGAGCGAGAGAGTGAGAAAGAGAGGAGAGAGAGAGACAGGGTGAGAGTGCGAGAGAGAGAGAGAGAGTGACAGTGCGAGAGATAGAGAGAGCGAGAGAGAGCGCAAGAGTGCGAGAGAGAGACAGAGTGCGAGAGAGAGACAGTGTGCGAGAGAGAGACAGAGTGCGAGAGAGAGACAGAGTGCGGGAGAGAGACAAAGTGCGGAAGAGAGACAAAGTGCGGGAAAGAGACAAAGTGCGGGAGAGAGGCAGAGTGCAAGATTGCGAGCGAGAGAGACAGTGTGCGAATGCGAGAGAGAGAGACAGAGTGCGAGTGCGAGAGAGAGAGACAGAGTGCGAGTGCGAGAGAGAGAGACAGAGTGCAAGAGTGCGAGAGAGAGCGAGAGTGCGAGAGGGAGAGAGACAGAGCGAGAGTGCAAGAGAGAGAGAGACAGAGCGAGAGTCTGAGAGAGAGAGACAGAGTGCAAGAGAGAGAGCGAGAGTGCGAGAGAGAGAGACAGAGTGCGAGAGTGCGAGAGAGAGACAGTGCGAGAGTGCGAGAGAGAGACAGTGCGAGAGTGCGAGAGAGACAGAGTGCGAGAGAGACACACACAGAGTGCGAGAGAGACACACACAGAGTGCGCGAGAGAGACACACAGAGTGCGCGAGAGAGACACACAGAGTGCGCGAGAGAGACACACAGAGTGCGCGAGAGAGACACACAGAGTGCGAGAGAGACAGAGTGCGAGAGAGACAGAGTGCGAGAGTGAGACACACAGAGTGAGACACACCGAGTGAGACACACCGAGTGAGACACACCGAGTGAGACACACAGAGTGAGACACACAGAGTGAGACACACAGAGTGAGACACACTGAGTGAGACACACTGAGTGAGACACACTGAGTGAGACACACAGAGCGTGAGAGAGAGACAGAGTGCGAGAGAGAGAGAAAGAGAGAGACAGAGTGCGAGAGAGAGAGAGAGACAAAGTGCGAAAGTGCGAGAGAGAGAGTGCAAGAGTGCGAGAGAGAGAGAAACAGAGTGCGAGAGAGAGAGAGACAGAGTGCGAAAGAAAGAGAGACAGAGTGCGAGAGAGAGACAGAGTGCGAGAGAGTGACTGAATGCGAGAGAGAGACTGAGTGCGAGAGAGAGACTGAGTGCGAGAGAGACTGAGCGCGAGAGAGAGACAGAGTGCGAGAGAGACATAGTGCGAGAGAGACAGGGCGCGAGAGAGACAGGGCGCGAGAGAGACAGGGCGCGAGAGAGACAGGGCGCGAGAGAGACAGGGCGCGAGAGAGACAGGGCGCGAGAGAGACAGGGCGCGAGAGAGACAGGGCGCGAGAGAGACAGGGCGCGAGAGAGACAGGGCGCGAGAGAGACAGGGCGCGAGAGAGACAGGGCGCGAGAGAGACAGGGCGCGAGAGAGACAGAGTGCGAGAGAGAGACAGAGTGCGAGAGTGAGACACACAGAGTGAGACACACCGAGTTAGACACACCGAGTGAGACACACCGAGTGAGACACACCGAGTGAGACACACAGAGTGCGACACACAGAGTGCGACACACAGAGTGCGACACACAGAGTGCGACACACAGAGTGCGACACACAGACTGAGACACACAGACTGAGACACACAGACTGAGAAACACAGAGTGAGACACACTGAGTGAGACACACTGAGTGAGACACACAGAGTGCGAGAGAGAGAGAGAGAGAGACAGAGAGACAAAGTGTGAGAGTGCGAGAGAGAGAGTGCGAGAGTGCGAGAGAGAGAGTGCAAGAGTGCGAGAGAGAGAGTGCAAGAGAGCGAGAGAGAGAGAGACAGAGTGCGAGAGAGAGAGAGACAGAGTGCGAGAGAAAGAGAGACAGAGTGCGAGAGAGAGAGAGACAGAGTGCGAGAGAGACTGAGTGCGAGAGAGAGACTGAGCGCGAGAGAGAGACTGAGCGCGAGAGAGAGACTGAGCGCGAGAGAGAGACTGAGCGCGAGAGAGAGACTGAGCGCGAGAGAGAGACTGAGCGCGAGAGAGAGACTGAGCGCGAGAGAGAGGCAGAGTGCGAGAGAGAGAGACAGAGTGCGAGAGAGAGACAGAGTGCGAGAGAGACAGAGTGCGAGAGTGTGAGAGAGAGACAGAGTGCGAGAGTGCGAGAGAGAGACAGAGTGCGATTGCGAGAGAGACAGAGTGCAAGGGCGAGAGAGAGAGAGAGACAGTGCGAGAGTGCGAGAGAGAGCTAGAGTGCGAGAGAGAGACAGAGTGAGAGTGCGAGAGAGAGAGACAGGTTGCGAGAGAGAGCGAGAGTGTGAGAGAGAGAGACAGAGCGAGAGAGCGAGAGAGAGAGATAGGGTGAGAGTGTGAGAGAGAGACAGAATGCGAGAGAGAGTGAGAGTGTGAGAAAGAGAGACAGAGCGAGAGAGCGAGAGAGAGAGACAGGGTGAGAGTGCGAGAGAGAGAGATAGAGTGCGAGAGAGACAGATTGTGAGAGCGCGAGAGAGAGACAGAGAGCGAGAGTGCGAGAGATAGAGAGAGTGAGAGCGAGAGAGAGACAGAGTGCGGGAGAGAGACAGAGTTTGGGAGAGAGACAGAGTGCGAGAGAGAGACAGAGTGCAAGAGTGCGACAGAGAGAGACACAGTGCAAGAGTGCGAGGGAGAGCGAGAGTGTGAGAGAGAGACAGAGCGAGAGTGCGAGAGAGAGAGAGACAGAGCGAGAGTGCGAGAGATAGAGACAGAGTGCGAGAGATAGAGACAGAGTGCGAGAGTGCGAGAGAGAGACATTGTGAGAGTGCGAAAGAGAGACAGAGTGCGAGAGAGAGACAGAGAGCGAGAGAGAGACAGAGAGCGAGAGAGAGACAGAGTGCGAGAGAGAGACAGAGTGCGAGAGAGACACACACAGAGTGCGAGAGAGACACACACAGAGTGCGAGAGAGAGACTGAGTGCGAGAGAGAGACTGAGTGCGAGAGAAAGACTGAGTGCGAGAGAAAGACACACAGAGTGCGAGAGTGCGAGAAAGACAGAGTGTGAGAAAAACAGAGTGCGGGAGAGAGACAGAGTGCGGGAGAGAGACAGAGTGCGGGAGAGAGACAGAGTGCGGGAGAGAGACAGAGTGCGGGAGAGAGACAGAGTGCGGGAGAGAGACAGAGTGCGGGAGAGAGACAGAGTGCGGGAGAGAGACAGAGTGCGGGAGAGAGACAGAGTGCGGGAGAGAGACAGAGTGCGGGAGAGAGACAGAGTGAGAGAGAGAGACAGAGTGAGAGAGAGAGACAGAGTGCGGGAAAGAGACAGAGTTTGGGAGAGAGACAGAGTGCGAGAGAGAGACAGAGTGCAAGAGTGCGACAGAGAGAGACACAGTGCAAGAGTGCGAGAGAGAGCGAGAGTGTGAGAGAGAGACAGAGCGAGAGTGCGAGAGAGAGAGAGACAGAGCGAGAGTGCGAGAGATAGAGACAGAGTGCGAGAGTGCGAGAGAGAGACAGTGTGAGAGTGCGAGAGAGAGACAGAGTGCGAGAGAGAGACAGGGTGAGAGTGCTAGAGAGAGACAGAATGCGAGAGAGAGCGAGAGTGTGAGAGAGACAGAGCGAGAGAGCGAGAGAGAGAGAAAGGTTGAGAGTGCGAGAGAGATAGAGTGTGAGAGAGACAGAGTGTGAGAGTGCGAGAGAGAGAGAGAGAGCGAGAGTGTGAGAGATAGAGAGAGCGAGAGCGAGAGAGAGCGCAAGAGTGCAAGAGAGAGACAGAGTGCGAGAGGGAGACAGACTTTGAGAGTGCGAGAGAGAGACAGAGTGCGAGTGCGAGAGAGAGACTGAGTGCGAGTGCGAGAGAGACAGAGTGCGAGAGAGAGCGAGAATGTGAGAGAGAGAGACAGAGCGAGAGAGAGAGACAGAGTAAGAGTGCGAGAGAGAGACAGAATGCGAGAGAGAGCGAGAATGTGAGAGAGAGAGACAGAGCGAGAGAGAGAGACAGGGTGAGAGTGCGAGAGAGAGACAGAATGCGAGAGAGAGCGAGAATGTGAGAGAGAGAGACAGAGCGAGAGAGAGAGACAGGGTGAGAGTGCGAGAGAGAGACAGAATGCGAGAGAGAGCGAGAGTGTGAGAGAGACAGAGCGAGAGAGCGAGAGAGAGAGAGAAAGCGAGAGTGCGAGAGATAGAGAGAGCGAGAGCGAGAGAGAGCGCAAGAGTGCGAGAGAGAGACAGAGTGCGAGAGAGAGACAGAGTGCGAGAGAGAGACAGAGTGCGAGAGAGAGACAGAGTGCGAGAGAGACTGAGTGCGAGAGAATGACACACAGAGTGCGAGAGAGAGACACACAGAGTGCGAGAGAGAGACACATAGTGTGCGAGAGAGAGACACACAGAGTGCGAGAGAGACAGGGTGCGAGAGAGACAGAGTGCGAGAGAGACAGAGTGTGAGAGTGCGAGAGAGAGAGAGAGCGAGAGTGTGAGAGAGAGAGCGCAAGAGTCTGAGAGAGAGTGAGCTTGAGATAGAGACAGAGTGCAAGAGTGAGACAGAGTGCAAGAGTGAGACAGCGTGCGAGAGTGAGACACACAGAGTGAGACACACAGAGTGAGACACAGAGAGTGAGACACAGAGAGCGTGAGAGGGAGACAGAGTGCGAGAGGGAGACAGAGTGTGAGAGTGCGAGAGAGAGACAGAGTGCGAGTGCGAGAGAGAGAGACAGAGTGCGAGTGCCAGAGAGCGAGAGACAGAATGCGAGAGAGCGAGAGACAAAGTGCGAGAGTGCGAGAGAGAGAGTGCAAGAGTGTGACAGAGAGAGTGCAAGAGTGCAAGAGAGAGAGAGACAGAGAGCGAGAGAGAGAGAGATAGAGTGCGAGAGAGAGAGAGACAGAGTGCGAGAGAGAGAGAGACAGAGTGCGAGAGAGAGAGAGACAGAGTGCGAGAGAGAGACTGAGTGCGAGAGAGTGACTGAGTGCGAGAGAGAGACTGAGTGCGAGAGAGAGACTGAGTGCGAGAGAGAGACTGAGTGCGAGAGAGAGACTGAGTGCGAGAGAGAGACTGAGTGCGAGAGAGAGACTGAGGGCGAGAGAGGGATAGAGCGCGAGAGAGAGACTGAGCACGAGAGAGAGGCAGAGTGCGAGAGAGAAACAGAGTGCGAGAGAGACAGAGTGTGAGAGAGAGACAGAGTGCGAGAGAGAGACAGAGTGCGAGAGAGAGACAGAGTGCGAGAGAGACTGAGTGCGAGAGAAAGACACACAGAGTGCGAGAGAGAGACACACAGAGTGCGAGAGAGAGACACATAGTGTGCGAGAGAGAGACACATAGTGTGCGAGAGAGAGACACACAGAGTGCGAGAGAGACAGAGTGCGAGAGAGACAGGGTGCGAGAGAGACAGAGTGCGAGAGAGACAGAGTGTGAGAGTGCGAGAGAGAGAGAGAGCGAGAGTGTGAGAGAGAGAGCGCAAGAGTCTGAGAGAGAGTGAGCTTGAGATAGAGACAGAGTGCAAGAGTGAGACAGAGTGCAAGAGTGAGACAGCGTGCGAGAGTGAGACACACAGAGTGAGACACACAGAGTGAGACACAGAGAGTGAGACACAGAGAGCGTGAGAGGGAGACAGAGTGCGAGAGGGAGACAGAGTGTGAGAGTGCGAGAGAGAGACAGAGTGCGAGTGCGAGAGAGAGAGACAGAGTGCGAGTGCGAGAGAGAGAGACAGAGTGCGAGTGCCAGAGAGCGAGAGACAAAGTGCGAGAGTGCGAGAGTGTGAGAGTGCGAGAGAGTGCAAGAGTGTGACAGAGAGAAAGCAAGAGTGCAAGAGAGAGAGAGACAGAGTGCGAGAGAGAGAGAGACAGAGTGCGAGAGAGAGAGAGACAGAGTGCGAGAGAGAGAGAGACTGTGTGCGAGAGAAAGAGAGACTGAGTGCGAGACAGAGAGAGACAGAGTGCGAGAGAGAGACTGAGTGCGAGCGAGAGACTGAGTGCGAGAGAGAGACTGAGTGCGAGAGAGAGACTGAGTGCGAGAGAGAGACTGAGTGCGAGAGAGAGACTGAGTGCGAGAGAGAGACTGAGTGCGAGAGAGAGACTGAGTGCGAGAGAGAGACTGAGTGCGAGAGAGGGATAGAGCGCGAGAGAGAGACTGAGCGCGAGAGAGAGGCAGAGTGCGAGAGAGAGACAGAGTGCGAGAGAGACAGAGTGCGAGAGTGCGAGAGAGATACAAAGTGCGAGTGCGAGAGAGAGCCAGAGTGCGAGAGTGCGAGAGACTGTGCGAGAGCGCGAGAGAGAGCCAGAGTGCGAGAGAGAGACAGAGTGTGAGAGAGAGACAGAGTGCGAGAGAGAGACAGAATGCGAGAGAGAGTGAGAGTGTGAGAGAGAGAGACAGAGCGAGAGAGAGAGACAGGGTGAGAGTGCGAGAGAGAGACAGAATGCGAGAGAGAGACAGAGTGCGAGAGAGACAGAGTGCGAGAGTGCGAGAGAGATACAAAGTGCGAGTGCGAGAGAGAGCCAGAGTGCGAGAGTGCGAGAGACTGTGCGAGAGCGCGAGAGAGAGCCAGAGTGCGAGAGAGAGACAGAGTGCGAGAGAGAGACAGAGTGCGAGAGAGAGACAGAATGCGAGAGAGAGTGAGAGTGTGAGAGAGAGAGACAGAGCGAGAGAGAGAGACAGGGTGAGAGTGCGAGAGAGAGACAGAATGCGAGAGAGAGCGAGAGTGTGAGAGAGACAGAGTGCGAGAGAGACAGAGTGCGAGAGAGACAAAGTGCGAGAGAGACAGAGTGCGAGAGAGACAGAGTGCGAGAGAGACAGAGTGCGAGAGAGACAGGGTGCGATAGTGCGAGAGAGAGAAAGAGTGCGAGTGCGAGAGAGACAGACTTTGAGAGTGCGAGAGAGAGACAGAGTGCGAGTGCGAGAGAGAGACTGAGTGCGAGTGCGAGAGAGACAGACTTTGAGAGTGCGAGAGAGAGACAGAGTGCGAGTGCGAGAGAGAGACTGAGTGCGAGTGCAAGAGAGACAGAGTGCGAGAGAGAGACAGTGCGAGAGTGTGAGAGAGAGCCAGAGTGCAAAATCGAGAGAGACAGAGTAAGAGTGCGAGAGAGAGACAGAATGCGAGAGAGAGCGAGAGTGTGAGAGAGAGAGACAGAGCGAGAGAGAGAGACAGGGTGAGAGTGCGAGAGAGAGACAGAATGCGAGAGAGAGCGAGAGTGTGAGAGAGACAGAGCGAGAGAGCGAGAGAGAGAGAAAAGTTGAGAGTGCGAGAGAGATAGAGTGTGAGAGAGACAGAGTGTGAGAGTGCGAGAGAGAGAGAGAGAGCGAGAGTGTGAGAGATAGAGAGAGCGAGAGCGAGAGAGAGCGCAAGAGTGCAAGAGAGAGACAGAGTGCGAGAGGGAGACAGACTTTGAGAGTGCGAGAGAGAGACAGAGTGCGAGAGAGAGACAGAGTGCGAGAGAGAGACAGAATGCGAGAGAGAGTGAGAGTGTGAGAGAGAGAGAGACAGAGCGAGAGAGAGAGACAGGGTGAGAGTGCGAGAGAGAGACAGAATGCGAGAGAGAGCGAGAGTGTGAGAGAGACAGAGTGCGAGAGAGACAGAGTGCGAGAGAGACAAAGTGCGAGAGAGACAGAGTGCGAGAGAGACAGAGTGCGAGAGAGACAGAGTGCGAGAGAGACAGGGTGCGATAGTGCGAGAGAGAGAAAGAGTGCGAGTGCGAGAGAGACAGACTTTGAGAGTGCGAGAGAGAGACAGAGTGCGAGTGCGAGAGAGAGACTGAGTGCGAGTGCGAGAGAGACAGACTTTGAGAGTGCGAGAGAGAGACAGAGTGCGAGTGCGAGAGAGAGACTGAGTGCGAGTGCAAGAGAGACAGAGTGCGAGAGAGAGACAGTGCGAGAGTGTGAGAGAGAGCCAGAGTGCAAAATCGAGAGAGACAGAGTAAGAGTGCGAGAGAGAGACAGAATGCGAGAGAGAGCGAGAGTGTGAGAGAGAGAGACAGAGCGAGAGAGAGAGACAGGGTGAGAGTGCGAGAGAGAGACAGAATGCGAGAGAGAGCGAGAGTGTGAGAGAGACAGAGCGAGAGAGCGAGAGAGAGAGAAAGGTTGAGAGTGCGAGAGAGATAGAGTGTGAGAGAGACAGAGTGTGAGAGTGCGAGAGAGAGAGAGCGAGAGTGTGAGAGATAGAGAGAGCGAGAGCGAGAGAGAGCGCAAGAGTGCAAGAGAGAGACAGAGTGCGAGAGGGAGACAGACTTTGAGAGTGCGAGAGAGAGACAGAGTGCGAGTGCGAGAGAGAGACTGAGTGCGAGTGCGAGAGAGACAGAGTGCGAGAGAGAGAGAGACAGTGCGAGAGTGTGAGAGAGAGCCAGAGTGCAAAATAGAGAGAGACAGAGTAAGAGTGCGAGAGAGAGACAGAATGCGAGAGAGAGCGAGAGTGTGAGAGAGAGAGACAGAGCGAGAGAGAGAGACAGGGTGAGAGTGCGAGAGAGAGACAGAATGCGAGAGAGAGCGAGAGTGTGAGAGAGACAGAGCGAGAGAGCGAGAGAGAGAGAGAGAGCGAGAGTGCGAGAGATAGAGAGAGCGAGAGCGAGAGAGAGCGCAAGAGTGCGAGAGAGAGACAGAGTGCGAGAGAGAGACAGAGTGCGAGAGAGAGACAGAGTGCGAGAGAGAGACAGAGTGCGAGAGAGACTGAGTGCGAGAGAATGACACACAGAGTGCGAGAGAGAGACACACAGAGTGCGAGAGAGAGACACATAGTGTGCGAGAGAGAGACACACAGAGTGCGAGAGAGACAGAGTGCGAGAGAGACAGGGTGCGAGAGAGACAGAGTGCGAGAGAGACAGAGTGTGAGAGTGCGAGAGAGAGAGAGAGCGAGAGTGTGAGAGAGAGAGCGCAAGAGTCTGAGAGAGAGTGAGCTTGAGATAGAGACAGAGTGCAAGAGTGAGACAGAGTGCAAGAGTGAGACAGCGTGCGAGAGTGAGACACACAGAGTGAGACACACAGAGTGAGACACAGAGAGTGAGACACAGAGAGCGTGAGAGGGAGACAGAGTGCGAGAGGGAGACAGAGTGTGAGAGTGCGAGAGAGAGACAGAGTGCGAGTGCGAGAGAGAGAGACAGAGTGCGAGTGCCAGAGAGCGAGAGACAGAATGCGAGAGAGCGAGAGACAAAGTGCGAGAGTGCGAGAGTGCGAGAGAGAGAGTGCAAGAGTGTGACAGAGAGACAGAGAGAGTGACTGAGTGCGAGAGAGAGACTGAGTGCGAGAGAGAGACTGAGTGCGAGAGAGAGACTGAGTGCGAGAGAGAGACTGAGTGCGAGAGAGAGACTGAGTGCGAGAGAGAGACTGAGTGCGAGAGAGAGACTGAGGGCGAGAGAGGGATAGAGCGCGAGAGAGAGACTGAGCACGAGAGAGAGGCAGAGTGCGAGAGAGAAACAGAGTGCGAGAGAGACAGAGTGTGAGAGAGAGACAGAGTGCGAGAGAGAGACAGAGTGCGAGAGAGAGACAGAGTGCGAGAGAGACTGAGTGCGAGAGAAAGACACACAGAGTGCGAGAGAGAGACACACAGAGTGCGAGAGAGAGACACATAGTGTGCGAGAGAGAGACACATAGTGTGCGAGAGAGAGACACATAGTGTGCGAGAGAGAGACACACAGAGTGCGAGAGAGACAGAGTGCGAGAGAGACAGGGTGCGAGAGAGACAGAGTGCGAGAGAGACAGAGTGTGAGAGTGCGAGAGAGAGAGAGAGCGAGAGTGTGAGAGAGAGAGCGCAAGAGTCTGAGAGAGAGTGAGCTTGAGATAGAGACAGAGTGCAAGAGTGAGACAGAGTGCAAGAGTGAGACAGCGTGCGAGAGTGAGACACACAGAGTGAGACACACAGAGTGAGACACAGAGAGTGAGACACAGAGAGCGTGAGAGGGAGACAGAGTGCGAGAGGGAGACAGAGTGTGAGAGTGCGAGAGAGAGACAGAGTGCGAGTGCGAGAGAGAGAGACAGAGTGCGAGTGCCAGAGAGCGAGAGACAGAATGCGAGAGAGCGAGAGACAAAGTGCGAGAGTGCGAGAGTGCGAGAGAGAGAGTGCAAGAGTGTGACAGAGAGAGTGCAAGAGTGCAAGAGAGAGAGAGACAGAGAGCGAGAGAGAGAGAGATAGAGTGCGAGAGAGAGAGAGACAGAGTGCGAGAGAGAGAGAGACAGAGTGCGAGAGAGAGAGAGACAGAGTGCGAGAGAGAGACTGAGTGCGAGAGAGTGACTGAGTGCGAGAGAGAGACTGAGTGCGAGAGAGAGACTGAGTGCGAGAGAGAGACTGAGTGCGAGAGAGAGACTGAGTGCGAGAGAGAGACTGAGTGCGAGAGAGAGACTGAGTGCGAGAGAGAGACTGAGTGCGAGAGAGAGACTGAGTGCGAGAGAGAGACTGAGGGTGAGAGAGGGATAGAGCGCGAGAGAGAGACTGAGCACGAGAGAGAGGCAGAGTGCGAGAGAGAAACAGAGTGCGAGAGAGACAGAGTGTGAGAGAGAGACAGAGTGCGAGAGAGAGACAGAGTGCGAGAGAGAGACAGAGTGCGAGAGAGACTGAGTGCGAGAGAAAGACACACAGAGTGCGAGAGAGAGACACACAGAGTGCGAGAGAGAGACACATAGTGTGCGAGAGAGAGACACACAGAGTGCGAGAGAGAGACACACAGAGTGCGAGAGAGACAGAGTGCGAGAGAGACAGGGTGCGAGAGAGACAGAGTGCGAGAGAGACAGAGTGTGAGAGTGCGAGAGAGAGAGAGAGCGAGAGTGTGAGAGAGAGAGCGCAAGAGTCTGAGAGAGAGAGAGCTTGAGATAGAGACAGAGTGCAAGAGTGAGACACACAGAGTGAGACACACAGAGTGAGACACACAGAGAGTGAGACACAGAGAGTGAGACACAGAGAGCGGGAAAGAGACAGAGTTTGGGAGAGAGACAGAGTGCGAGAGAGAGACAGAGTGCAAGAGTGCGACAGAGAGAGACACAGTGCAAGAGTGCGAGAGAGAGCGAGAGTGTGAGAGAGAGACAGAGCGAGAGTGCGAGAGAGAGAGAGACAGAGCGAGAGTGCGAGAGATAGAGACAGAGTGCGAGAGTGCGAGAGAGAGACAGTGTGAGAGTGCGAGAGAGAGACAGAGTGCGAGAGAGAGACAGAGAGCGAGAGAGAGACAGAGTGCGAGGGAGAGACAGAGTGCGAGAGAGAGACACCGGGCGAGAGAGACACACACAGAGTGCGAGACAGACACACACAGAGTGCGAGAGAGACACACACAGAGTGCGAGAGAGACACACACAGAGTGCGAGAGAGACAGAGTGCGAGAGAGACAGAATGCGAGAGAGAGAGAGTGCGAGAGAGACAGAGTGCGAGAGAGACAGAGTGCGAGAGAGACAGAGTGCGAGAGTGCGAGAGAGAGACAGAGTGCAAGTGCGAGAGAGAGACAGAGTGCGAGGGAGCGAGAGAGACAGAGTGCGAGAGAGAGAGAGAGACAGAGTGCGAGAGAGAGAGAGACAGTGCGAGAGTGCGAGAGAAGCCAGAGTACGAGAGAGAGAGAGACAGAGTGAGAGTGCGAGAGAGAGACAGAATGCGAGAGAGAGCGAGAGTGTGAGAGAGAGAGACAGAGAAAGAGAGCGAGAGAGAGAGCGAGAGTGCGAGAGAGAGCGAGAGTGCGAGAGAGAGCGAGAGTGCGAGAGAGAGAGCGAGAGTGCGAGAGAGAGGGACAGAGTGCGAGAGAGAGACAGAGTGCGGGAGAGAGACAGATTGCGAGAGAGACTGAGTGCGAGAGAAATACACACAGAGTGCGAGAGAGAGACACACAGAGTGCGAGAGAGAGACACATAGTGTGCGAGAGAGAGACACACAGAGTGCGAGAGAGACAGAGAGCGAGAGAGACAGAGTGCGAGAGAGACAGAGTGTGAGAGAGACAGAGTGCGAGAGAGACAGAGTGCGAGAGAGACAGAGTGCGAGAGAGACAGAATGAGAGTGCGAGAGAGAGAGAGAGCGAGAGTGTGAGAGATAGAGCGCAAGAGTCCGAGAGAGAGTGAGCGTGAGAGAGACAGAGTGCAAGAGTGAGACAGAGTGCAAGAGTGAGACAGAGTGCGAGAGTGAGACACACAGAGTGAGACACACAGAGTGAGACACACAGAGTGAGACACAGAGAGCGTGAGAGAGAGACAGAGTGCGAGAGGGAGACAGAGTGTGAGAGTGCGAGAGAGAGACAGAGTGCGAGTGCGAGAGAGAGAGACAGAGTGCGAGTGCCAGAGAGCGAGAGACAGAATGCGAGAGTGCGAGAGAGCGAGAGACAAAGTGCGAGAGTGCGAGAGTGTGCGAGTGCGAGAGAGTGCAAGAGTGTGACAGAGAGAAAGCAAGAGTGTAAGAGAGAGAGAGACAGAGTGCGAGAGAGAGAGAGACAGAGTGCGAGAGAGAGAGAGACAGAGTGCGAGAGAGAGAGAGACTGAGTGCGAGAGAGAGAGAGACAGAGTGCGAGAGAGACAGAGTGCGAGAGTGCGAGAGAGATACAAAGTGCGCGTGCGAGAGAGAGCCAGAGTGCGAGAGTGCGAGAGACTGTGCGAGAGCGCGAGAGAGAGCCAGAGTGCGAGAGAGAGACAGAGTGCGAGAGAGAGACAGAGTGCGAGAGAGAGACAGAATGCGAGAGAGAGTGAGAGTGTGAGAGAGAGAGACAGAGCGAGAGAGAGAGACAGGGTGAGAGTGCGAGAGAGAGACAGAATGCGAGAGAGAGCGAGAGTGTGAGAGAGACAGAGTGCGAGAGAGACAGAGTGCGAGAGAGACAAAGTGCGAGAGAGACAGAGTGCGAGAGAGACAGAGTGCGAGAGAGACAGAGTGCGAGAGAGACAGGGTGCGATAGTGCGAGAGAGAGAAAGAGTGCGAGTGCGAGAGAGACAGACTTTGAGAGTGCGAGAGAGAGACAGAGTGCGAGTGCGAGAGAGAGACTGAGTGCGAGTGCGAGAGAGACAGACTTTGAGAGTGCGAGAGAGAGACAGAGTGCGAGTGCGAGAGAGAGACTGAGTGCGAGTGCAAGAGAGACAGAGTGCGAGAGAGAGACAGTGCGAGAGTGTGAGAGAGAGCCAGAGTGCAAAATCGAGAGAGACAGAGTAAGAGTGCGAGAGAGAGACAGAATGCGAGAGAGAGCGAGAGTGTGAGAGAGAGAGACAGAGCGAGAGAGAGAGACAGGGTGAGAGTGCGAGAGAGAGACAGAATGCGAGAGAGAGCGAGAGTGTGAGAGAGACAGAGCGAGAGAGCGAGAGAGAGAGAAAAGTTGAGAGTGCGAGAGAGATAGAGTGTGAGAGAGACAGAGTGTGAGAGTGCGAGAGAGAGAGAGAGAGCGAGAGTGTGAGAGATAGAGAGAGCGAGAGCGAGAGAGAGCGCAAGAGTGCAAGAGAGAGACAGAGTGCGAGAGGGAGACAGACTTTGAGAGTGCGAGAGAGAGACAGAGTGCGAGTGCGAGAGAGAGACTGAGTGCGAGTGCGAGAGAGACAGAGTGCGAGAGAGAGAGAGACAGTGCGAGAGTGTGAGAGAGAGCCAGAGTGCAAAATAGAGAGAGACAGAGTAAGAGTGCGAGAGAGAGACAGAATGCGAGAGAGAGCGAGAGTGTGAGAGAGAGAGACAGAGCGAGAGAGAGAGACAGGGTGAGAGTGCGAGAGAGAGACAGAATGCGAGAGAGAGCGAGAGTGTGAGAGAGACAGAGCGAGAGAGCGAGAGAGAGAGAGAGAGCGAGAGTGCGAGAGATAGAGAGAGCGAGAGCGAGAGAGAGCGCAAGAGTGCGAGAGAGAGACAGAGTGCGAGAGAGAGACAGAGTGCGAGAGAGAGACAGAGTGCGAGAGAGAGACAGAGTGCGAGAGAGAGACAGAGTGCGAGAGAGACAGGGTGCGAGAGAGACAGAGTGCGAGAGAGACAGAGTGTGAGAGTGCGAGAGAGAGAGAGAGGGAGAGTGTGAGAGAGAGAGCGCAAGAGTCTGAGAGAGAGTGAGCTTGAGATAGAGACAGAGTGCAAGAGTGAGACAGAGTGCAAGAGTGAGACAGCGTGCGAGAGTGAGACACACAGAGTGAGACACAGAGAGTGAGACACAGAGAGCGTGAGAGGGAGACAGAGTGCGAGAGGGAGACAGAGTGTGAGAGTGCGAGAGAGAGACAGAGTGCGAGTGCGAGAGAGAGAGACAGAGTGCGAGTGCCAGAGAGCGAGAGACAGAATGCGAGTGCCAGAGAGCGAGAGACAAAGTGCGAGAGTGCGAGAGTGTGAGAGTGCGAGAGAGTGCAAGAGTGTGACAGAGAGAAAGCAAGAGTGCAAGAGAGAGAGAGACAGAGTGCGAGAGAGAGAGACAGAGTGCGAGTGCGAGAGAGAGAGACAGAGTGCGAGTGCCAGAGAGCGAGAGACAAAGTGCGAGAGTGCGAGAGTGTGAGAGTGCGAGAGAGTGCAAGAGTGTGACAGAGAGAAAGCAAGAGTGCAAGAGAGAGAGAGACAGAGTGCGAGAGAGAGAGAGACAGAGTGCGAGAGAGAGAGAGACAGAGTGCGAGAGAGAGAGAGACTGTGTGCGAGAGAAAGAGAGACTGAGTGCGAGAGAGAGAGAGACAGAGTGCGAGAGAGAGACTGAGTGCGAGCGAGAGACTGAGTGCGAGAGAGAGACTGAGTGCGAGAGAGAGACTGAGTGCGAGAGAGAGACTGAGTGCGAGAGAGAGACTGAGTGCGAGAGAGAGACTGAGTGCGAGAGAGAGACTGAGTGCGAGAGAGAGACTGAGTGCGAGAGAGGGATAGAGCGCGAGAGAGAGACTGAGCGCGAGAGAGAGGCAGAGTGCGAGAGAGAGACAGAGTGCGAGAGAGACAGAGTGCGAGAGTGCGAGAGAGTTACAAAGTGCGAGAGTGCGAGAGACTGTGCGAGAGCGCGAGAGAGAGCCAGAGTGCGAGAGAGAGACAGAGTGTGAGAGAGAGACAGAGTGCGAGAGAGAGACAGAATGCGAGAGAGAGTGAGAGTGTGAGAGAGAGAGACAGAGCGAGAGAGAGAGACAGGGTGAGAGTGCGAGAGAGAGACAGAATGCGAGAGAGAGACAGAGTGCGAGAGAGACAGAGTGCGAGAGTGCGAGAGAGATACAAAGTGCGAGTGCGAGAGAGAGCCAGAGTGCGAGAGTGCGAGAGACTGTGCGAGAGCGCGAGAGAGAGCCAGAGTGCGAGAGAGAGACAGAGTGCGAGAGAGAGACAGAGTGCGAGAGAGAGACAGAATGCGAGAGAGAGTGAGAGTGTGAGAGAGAGAGACAGAGCGAGAGAGAGAGACAGGGTGAGAGTGCGAGAGAGAGACAGAATGCGAGAGAGAGCGAGAGTGTGAGAGAGACAGAGTGCGAGAGAGACAGAGTGCGAGAGAGACAAAGTGCGAGAGAGACAGAGTGCGAGAGAGACAGAGTGCGAGAGAGACAGAGTGCGAGAGAGACAGGGTGCGATAGTGCGAGAGAGAGAAAGAGTGCGAGTGCGAGAGAGACAGACTTTGAGAGTGCGAGAGAGAGACAGAGTGCGAGTGCGAGAGAGAGACTGAGTGCGAGTGCGAGAGAGACAGACTTTGAGAGTGCGAGAGAGAGACAGAGTGCGAGTGCGAGAGAGAGACTGAGTGCGAGTGCAAGAGAGACAGAGTGCGAGAGAGAGACAGTGCGAGAGTGTGAGAGAGAGCCAGAGTGCAAAATCGAGAGAGACAGAGTAAGAGTGCGAGAGAGAGACAGAATGCGAGAGAGAGCGAGAGTGTGAGAGAGAGAGACAGAGCGAGAGAGAGAGACAGGGTGAGAGTGCGAGAGAGAGACAGAATGCGAGAGAGAGCGAGAGTGTGAGAGAGACAGAGCGAGAGAGCGAGAGAGAGAGAAAGGTTGAGAGTGCGAGAGAGATAGAGTGTGAGAGAGACAGAGTGTGAGAGTGCGAGAGAGAGAGAGAGAGCGAGAGTGTGAGAGATAGAGAGAGCGAGAGCGAGAGAGAGCGCAAGAGTGCAAGAGAGAGACAGAGTGCGAGAGGGAGACAGACTTTGAGAGTGCGAGAGAGAGACAGAGTGCGAGTGCGAGAGAGAGACTGAGTGCGAGTGCGAGAGAGACAGAGTGCGAGAGAGAGAGAGACAGTGCGAGAGTGTGAGAGAGAGCCAGAGTGCAAAATAGAGAGAGACAGAGTAAGAGTGCGAGAGAGAGACAGAATGCGAGAGAGAGCGAGAGTGTGAGAGAGAGAGACAGAGCGAGAGAGAGAGACAGGGTGAGAGTGCGAGAGAGAGACAGAATGCGAGAGAGAGCGAGAGTGTGAGAGAGACAGAGCGAGAGAGCGAGAGAGAGAGAGAGAGCGAGAGTGCGAGAGATAGAGAGAGCGAGAGCGAGAGAGAGCGCAAGAGTGCGAGAGAGAGACAGAGTGCGAGAGAGAGACAGAGTGCGAGAGAGAGACAGAGTGCGAGAGAGAGACAGAGTGCGAGAGAGAGACACACAGAGTGCGAGAGAGAGACACATAGTGTGCGAGAGAGAGACACACAGAGTGCGAGAGAGACAGAGTGCGAGAGAGACAGGGTGCGAGAGAGACAGAGTGCGAGAGAGACAGAGTGTGAGAGTGCGAGAGAGAGAGAGAGCGAGAGTGTGAGAGAGAGAGCGCAAGAGTCTGAGAGAGAGTGAGCTTGAGATAGAGACAGAGTGCAAGAGTGAGACAGAGTGCAAGAGTGAGACAGCGTGCGAGAGTGAGACACACAGAGTGAGACACACAGAGTGAGACACAGAGAGTGAGACACAGAGAGCGTGAGAGGGAGACAGAGTGCGAGAGGGAGACAGAGTGTGAGAGTGCGAGAGAGAGACAGAGTGCGAGTGCGAGAGAGAGAGACAGAGTGCGAGTGCCAGAGAGCGAGAGACAGAATGCGAGAGAGCGAGAGACAAAGTGCGAGAGTGCGAGAGTGCGAGAGAGAGAGTGCAAGAGTGTGACAGAGAGAGTGCAAGAGTGCAAGAGAGAGAGAGACAGAGAGCGAGAGAGAGAGAGATAGAGTGCGAGAGAGAGAGAGACAGAGTGCGAGAGAGAGAGAGACAGAGTGCGAGAGAGAGAGAGACAGAGTGTGAGAGAGAGACTGAGTGCGAGAGAGTGACTGAGTGCGAGAGAGAGACTGAGTGCGAGAGAGAGACTGAGTGCGAGAGAGAGACTGAGTGCGAGAGAGAGACTGAGTGCGAGAGAGAGACTGAGTGCGAGAGAGAGACTGAGTGCGAGAGAGAGACTGAGGGCGAGAGAGGGATAGAGCGCGAGAGAGAGACTGAGCACGAGAGAGAGGCAGAGTGCGAGAGAGAAACAGAGTGCGAGAGAGACAGAGTGTGAGAGAGAGACAGAGTGCGAGAGAGAGACAGAGTGCGAGAGAGAGACAGAGTGCGAGAGAGACTGAGTGCGAGAGAAAGACACACAGAGTGCGAGAGAGAGACACACAGAGTGCGAGAGAGAGACACATAGTGTGCGAGAGAGAGACACATAGTGTGCGAGAGAGAGACACACAGAGTGCGAGAGAGACAGAGTGCGAGAGAGACAGGGTGCGAGAGAGAGACAGAATGCGAGAGAGAGCGAGAGTGTGAGAGAGAGAGACAGAGCGAGAGAGAGAGACAGGGTGAGAGTGCGAGAGAGAGACAGAATGCGAGAGAGAGCGAGAGTGTGAGAGAGACAGAGTGCGAGAGAGACAGAGTGCGAGAGAGAGGCAGAGTGCGAGAGAGAGACAGAGTGCGAGAGAGCCAGAGTGCGAGAGTGCGAGAGACTGTGCGAGAGCGCGAGAGAGAGCCAGAGTGCGAGAGAGAGACAGAGTGCGAGAGAGAGACAGAGTGCGAGAGAGAGACAGAATGCGAGAGAGAGTGAGAGTGTGAGAGAGAGAGACAGAGCGAGAGAGAGAGACAGGGTGAGAGTGCGAGAGAGAGACAGAATGCGAGAGAGAGCGAGAGTGTGAGAGAGACAGAGTGCGAGAGAGACAGAGTGCGAGAGAGACAAAGTGCGAGAGAGACAGAGTGCGAGAGAGACAGAGTGCGAGAGAGACAGAGTGCGAGAGAGACAGGGTGCGATAGTGCGAGAGAGAGAAAGAGTGCGAGTGCGAGAGAGACAGACTTTGAGAGTGCGAGAGAGAGACAGAGTGCGAGTGCGAGAGAGAGACTGAGTGCGAGTGCGAGAGAGACAGACTTTGAGAGTGCGAGAGAGAGACAGAGTGCGAGTGCGAGAGAGAGACTGAGTGCGAGTGCAAGAGAGACAGAGTGCGAGAGAGAGACAGTGCGAGAGTGTGAGAGAGAGCCAGAGTGCAAAATCGAGAGAGACAGAGTAAGAGTGCGAGAGAGAGACAGAATGCGAGAGAGAGCGAGAGTGTGAGAGAGAGAGACAGAGCGAGAGAGAGAGACAGGGTGAGAGTGCGAGAGAGAGACAGAATGCGAGAGAGAGCGAGAGTGTGAGAGAGACAGAGCGAGAGAGCGAGAGAGAGAGAAAGGTTGAGAGTGCGAGAGAGATAGAGTGTGAGAGAGACAGAGTGTGAGAGTGCGAGAGAGAGAGAGAGAGCGAGAGTGTGAGAGATAGAGAGAGCGAGAGCGAGAGAGAGCGCAAGAGTGCAAGAGAGAGACAGAGTGCGAGAGGGAGACAGACTTTGAGAGTGCGAGAGAGAGACAGAGTGCGAGTGCGAGAGAGAGACTGAGTGCGAGTGCGAGAGAGACAGAGTGCGAGAGAGAGAGAGACAGTGCGAGAGTGTGAGAGAGAGCCAGAGTGCAAAATAGAGAGAGACAGAGTAAGAGTGCGAGAGAGAGACAGAATGCGAGAGAGAGCGAGAGTGTGAGAGAGAGAGACAGAGCGAGAGAGAGAGACAGGGTGAGAGTGCGAGAGAGAGACAGAATGCGAGAGAGAGCGAGAGTGTGAGAGAGACAGAGCGAGAGAGCGAGAGAGAGAGAGAGAGCGAGAGTGCGAGAGATAGAGAGAGCGAGAGCGAGAGAGAGCGCAAGAGTGCGAGAGAGAGACAGAGTGCGAGAGAGAGACAGAGTGCGAGAGAGAGACAGAGTGCGAGAGAGACAGGGTGCGAGAGAGACAGAGTGCGAGAGAGACAGAGTGTGAGAGTGCGAGAGAGAGAGAGAGCGAGAGTGTGAGAGAGAGAGCGCAAGAGTCTGAGAGAGAGTGAGCTTGAGATAGAGACAGAGTGCAAGAGTGAGATAGAGTGCAAGAGTGAGACAACGTGCGAGAGTGAGACACACAGAGTGAGACACAGAGAGTGAGACACAGAGAGCGTGAGAGGGAGACAGAGTGCGAGAGGGAGACAGAGTGTGAGAGTGCGAGAGAGAGACAGAGTGCGAGTGCGAGAGAGAGAGACAGAGTGCGAGTGCCAGAGAGCGAGAGACAGAATGCGAGAGAGCGAGAGACAAAGTGCGAGAGTGCGAGAGTGCGAGAGAGAGAGTGCAAGAGTGTGACAGAGAGAGTGCAAGAGTGCAAGAGAGAGAGAGACAGAGAGCGAGAGAGAGAGAGATAGAGTGCGAGAGAGAGAGAGACAGAGTGCGAGAGAGAGAGAGACAGAGTGCGAGAGAGAGAGAGACAGAGTGCGAGAGAGAGACTGAGTGCGAGAGAGTGACTGAGTGCGAGAGAGAGACTGAGTGCGAGAGAGAGACTGAGTGCGAGAGAGAGACTGAGTGCGAGAGAGAGACTGAGTGCGAGAGAGAGACTGAGTGCGAGAGAGAGACTGAGTGCGAGAGAGAGACTGAGTGCGAGAGAGAGACTGAGGGCGAGAGAGGGATAGAGCGCGAGAGAGAGACTGAGCACGAGAGAGAGGCAGAGTGCGAGAGAGAAACAGAGTGCGAGAGAGACAGAGTGTGAGAGAGAGACAGAGTGCGAGAGAGAGACAGAGTGCGAGAGAGAGACAGAGTGCGAGAGAGACTGAGTGCGAGAGAAAGACACACAGAGTGCGAGAGAGAGACACACAGAGTGCGAGAGAGAGACACATAGTGTGCGAGAGAGAGACACATAGTGTGCGAGAGAGAGACACACAGAGTGCGAGAGAGACAGAGTGCGAGAGAGACAGGGTGCGAGAGAGACAGAGTGCGAGAGAGACAGAGTGTGAGAGTGCGAGAGAGAGAGAGAGCGAGAGTGTGAGAGAGAGAGCGCAAGAGTCTGAGAGAGAGTGAGCTTGAGATAGAGACAGAGTGCAAGAGTGAGACAGAGTGCAAGAGTGAGACAGCGTGCGAGAGTGAGACACACAGAGTGAGACACACAGAGTGAGACACAGAGAGTGAGACACAGAGAGCGTGAGAGGGAGACAGAGTGCGAGAGGGAGACAGAGTGTGAGAGTGCGAGAGAGAGACAGAGTGCGAGTGCGAGAGAGAGAGACAGAGTGCGAGTGCCAGAGAGCGAGAGACAGAATGCGAGAGAGCGAGAGACAAAGTGCGAGAGTGCGAGAGTGCGAGAGAGAGAGTGCAAGAGTGTGACAGAGAGAGTGCAAGAGTGCAAGAGAGAGAGAGACAGAGAGCGAGAGAGAGAGAGATAGAGTGCGAGAGAGAGAGAGACAGAGTGCGAGAGAGAGAGGGACAGAGTGCGAGAGAGAGAGAGACAGAGTGCGAGAGAGAGACTGAGTGCGAGAGAGTGACTGAGTGCGAGAGAGAGACTGAGTGCGAGAGAGAGACTGAGTGCGAGAGAGAGACTGAGTGCGAGAGAGAGACTGAGTGCGAGAGAGAGACTGAGTGCGAGAGAGAGACTGAGTGCGAGAGAGAGACTGAGTGCGAGAGAGAGACTGAGTGCGAGAGAGAGACTGAGGGTGAGAGAGGGATAGAGCGCGAGAGAGAGACTGAGCACGAGAGAGAGGCAGAGTGCGAGAGAGAAACAGAGTGCGAGAGAGACAGAGTGTGAGAGAGAGACAGAGTGCGAGAGAGAGACAGAGTGCGAGAGAGAGACAGAGTGCGAGAGAGACTGAGTGCGAGAGAAAGACACACAGAGTGCGAGAGAGAGACACACAGAGTGCGAGAGAGAGACACATAGTGTGCGAGAGAGAGACACACAGAGTGCGAGAAAGAGACACACAGAGTGCGAGAGAGACAGAGTGCGAGAGAGACAGGGTGCGAGAGAGACAGAGTGCGAGAGAGACAGAGTGTGAGAGTGCGAGAGAGAGAGAGAGCGAGAGTGTGAGAGAGAGAGCGCAAGAGTCTGAGAGAGAGAGAGCTTGAGATAGAGACAGAGTGCAAGAGTGAGACACACAGAGTGAGACACACAGAGAGTGAGACACAGAGAGTGAGACACAGAGAGCGGGAAAGAGACAGAGTTTGGGAGAGAGACAGAGTGCGAGAGAGAGACAGAGTGCAAGAGTGCGACAGAGAGAGACACAGTGCAAGAGTGCGAGAGAGAGCGAGAGTGTGAGAGAGAGACAGAGCGAGAGTGCGAGAGAGAGAGAGACAGAGCGAGAGTGCGAGAGATAGAGACAGAGTGCGAGAGTGCGAGAGAGAGACAGTGTGAGAGTGCGAGAGAGAGACAGAGTGCGAGAGAGAGACAGAGAGCGAGAGAGAGACAGAGTGCGAGGGAGAGACAGAGTGCGAGAGAGAGAGAGTGCGAGAGAGACAGAGTGCGAGAGAGACAGAGTGCGAGAGAGACAGAGTGCGAGAGTGCGAGAGAGAGACAGAGTGCAAGTGCGAGAGAGAGACAGAGTGCGAGAGAGCGAGAGAGACAGAGTGCGAGAGAGAGAGAGAGACAGAGTGCGAGAGAGAGAGAGACAGTGCGAGAGTGCGAGAGAAGCCAGAGTACGAGAGAGAGAGAGACAGAGTGAGAGTGCGAGAGAGAGACAGAATGCGAGAGAGAGCGAGAGTGTGAGAGAGAGAGACAGAGAAAGAGAGCGAGAGAGAGAGCGAGAGTGCGAGAGAGAGCGAGAGTGCGAGAGAGAGCGAGAATGCGAGAGAGAGAGCGAGAGTGCGAGAGAGAGGGACAGAGTGCGAGAGAGAGACAGAGTGCGGGAGAGAGACAGATTGCGAGAGAGACTGAGTGCGAGAGAAATACACACAGAGTGCGAGAGAGAGACACACAGAGTGCGAGAGAGAGACACATAGTGTGCGAGAGAGAGACACACAGAGTGCGAGAGAGACAGAGAGCGAGAGAGACAGAGTGCGAGAGAGACAGAGTGCGAGAGAGACAGAGTGCGAGAGAGACAGAGTGCGAGAGAGACAGAATGAGAGTGCGAGAGAGAGAGAGAGCGAGAGTGTGAGAGATAGAGCGCAAGAGTCCGAGAGAGAGTGAGCGTGAGAGAGACAGAGTGCAAGAGTGAGACAGAGTGCAAGAGTGAGACAGAGTGCGAGAGTGAGACACACAGAGTGCGAGACAGACACACACAGAGTGCGAGAGAGACACACACAGAGTGCGAGAGAGACACACACAGAGTGCGAGAGAGACAGAGTGCGAGAGAGACAGAATGCGAGAGAGAGAGAGTGCGAGAGAGACAGAGTGCGAGAGAGACAGAGTGCGAGAGAGACAGAGTGCGAGAGTGCGAGAGAGAGACAGAGTGCAAGTGCGAGAGAGAGACAGAGTGCGAGAGAGCGAGAGAGACAGAGTGCGAGAGAGAGAGAGAGACAGAGTGCGAGAGAGAGAGAGACAGTGCGAGAGTGCGAGAGAAGCCAGAGTACGAGAGAGAGAGAGACAGAGTGAGAGTGCGAGAGAGAGACAGAATGCGAGAGAGAGCGAGAGTGTGAGAGAGAGAGACAGAGAAAGAGAGCGAGAGAGAGAGCGAGAGTGCGAGAGAGAGCGAGAGTGCGAGAGAGAGCGAGAATGCGAGAGAGAGAGCGAGAGTGCGAGAGAGAGGGACAGAGTGCGAGAGAGAGACAGAGTGCGGGAGAGAGACAGATTGCGAGAGAGACTGAGTGCGAGAGAAATACACACAGAGTGCGAGAGAGAGACACACAGAGTGCGAGAGAGAGACACATAGTGTGCGAGAGAGAGACACACAGAGTGCGAGAGAGACAGAGAGCGAGAGAGACAGAGTGCGAGAGAGACAGAGTGCGAGAGAGACAGAGTGCGAGAGAGACAGAGTGCGAGAGAGACAGAGTGCGAGAGAGACAGAGTGCGAGAGAGACAGAATGAGAGTGCGAGAGAGAGAGAGAGCGAGAGTGTGAGAGATAGAGCGCAAGAGTCCGAGAGAGAGTGAGCGTGAGAGAGACAGAGTGCAAGAGTGAGACAGAGTGCAAGAGTGAGACAGAGTGCGAGAGTGAGACACACAGAGTGAGACACACAGAGTGAGGCACACAGAGTGAGACACACAGAGTGAGACACAGAGAGCGTGAGAGAGAGACAGAGTGCGAGAGGGAGACAGAGTGTGAGAGTGCGAGAGAGAGACAGAGTGCGAGTGCGAGAGAGAGAGACAGAGTGCGAGTGCCAGAGAGCGAGAGACAGAATGCGAGAGTGCGAGAGAGCGAGAGACAAAGTGCGAGAGTGCGAGAGTGTGCGAGTGCGAGAGAGTGCAAGAGTGTGACAGAGAGAAAGCAAGAGTGTAAGAGAGAGAGAGACAGAGTGCGAGAGAGAGAGAGACAGAGTGCGAGAGAGAGAGAGACAGAGTGCGAGAGAGAGAGAGACAGAGTGCGAGAGAGAGAGAGACTGAGTGCGAGAGAAAGAGAGACTGAGTGCGAGAGAAAGAGAGATTGAGTGCGAGAGAAAGAGAGACTGAGTGCGAGAGAGAGAGAGACAGAGTGCGAGAGAGAGACTGAGTGCGAGAGAGAGACTGAGTGCGAGAGAGAGACTGAGTGCGAGAGAGAGACTGAGTGCGAGAGAGAGACTGAGTGCGAGAGAGAGACTGAGTGCGAGAGAGAGACTGAGTGCGAGAGAGAGACTGAGTGCGAGAGAGAGACTGAGTGCGAGAGAGAGACTGAGGGCGAGAGAGGGATAGAGCGCGAGAGAGAGACTGAGCATGAGAGAGAGGCAGAGTGCGAGAGAGAAACAGAGTGCGAGAGAGAAACAGAGTGTGAGAGAGAGACAGAGTGCGAGAGAGAGACAGAGTGCGAGAGAGAGACAGAGTGCGAGAGAGACTGAGTGCGAGAGAAAGACACACAGAGTGCGAGAGAGAGACACACAGAGTGCGAGAGAGAGACACATAGTGTGCGAGAGAGAGACACACAGAGTGCGAGAGAGAGACACACAGAGTGCGAGAGAGACAGAGTGCGAGAGAGACAGGGTGCGAGAGAGACAGAGTGCGAGAGAGACAGAGTGTGAGAGTGCGAGAGAGAGAGAGAGCGAGAGTGTGAGAGAGAGCGCGCAAGAGTCTGAGAGAGAGAGAGCTTGAGATAGAGACAGAGTGCAAGAGTGAGACAGAGTGCAAGAGTGAGACAGAGTGCGAGAGTGAGACACACAGAGTGAGACACACAGAGTGAGACACACAGAGAGTGAGACACAGAGAGTGAGACACAGAGAGCGGGAAAGAGACAGAGTTTGGGAGAGAGACAGAGTGCGAGAGAGAGACAGAGTGCAAGAGTGCGACAAAGAGAGACACAGTGCAAGAGTGCGAGAGAGAGCGAGAGTGTGAGAGAGAGACAGAGCGAGAGTGCGAGAGAGAGAGAGACAGAGCGAGAGTGCGAGAGATAGAGACAGAGTGCGAGAGTGCGAGAGAGAGACAGTGTGAGAGTGCGAGAGAGAGACAGAGTGCGAGAGAGAGACAGAGAGCGAGAGAGAGACAGAGTGCGAGGGAGAGACAGAGTGCGAGAGAGAGACACCGGGCGAGAGAGACACACACAGAGTGCGAGACAGACACACACAGAGTGCGAGAGAGACACACACAGAGTGCGAGAGAGACACACACAGAGCGCGAGAGAGACAGAGTGCGAGAGAGACAGAATGCGAGAGAGAGAGAGTGCGAGAGAGACAGAGTGCGAGAGAGACAGAGTGCGAGAGAGACAGAGTGCGAGAGTGCGAGAGAGAGACAGAGTGCAAGTGCGAGAGAGAGACAGAGTGCGAGAGAGCGAGAGAGACAGAGTGCGAGAGAGAGAGAGAGACAGAGTGAGAGAGAGAGACAGTGCGAGAGTGCGAGAGAAGCCAGAGTACGAGAGAGAGAGAGACAGAGTGAGAGTGCGAGAGAGAGACAGAATGCGAGAGAGAGCGAGAGTGTGAGAGAGAGAGACAGAGCGAGAGAGCGAGAGAGAGAGCGAGAGTGCGAGAGAGAGCGAGAGTGCGAGAGAGAGCGATAGTGCGAGAGAGAGAGCGAGAGTGCGAGAGAGAGGGACAGAGTGCGAGAGAGAGACAGAGTGCGGGAGAGAGACAGATTGCGAGAGAGACTGAGTGCGAGAGAAATACACACAGAGTGCGAGAGAGAGACACACAGAGTGCGAGAGAGAGACACATAGTGTGCGAGAGAGAGACACACAGAGTGCGAGAGAGACAGAGAGCGAGAGAGACAGAGTGCGAGAGAGACAGAGTGCGAGAGAGACAGAGTGCGAGAGAGACAGAGTGCGAGAGAGACAGAGTGCGAGAGAGACAGAGTGCGAGAGAGACAGAGTGCGAGAGAGACAGAGTGCGAGAGAGACAGGGTGCGAGAGAGACAGAGTGCGAGAGAGACAGAATGAGAGTGCGAGAGAGAGAGAGAGGGAGAATGTGAGAGATAGAGCGCAAGAGTCCGAGAGAGAGTGAGCGTGAGAGAGACAGAGTGCAAGAGTGAGACAGAGTGCGAGAGTGAGACACACAGAGTGAGACACACAGAGTGAGACACACAGAGTGAGACACACAGAGTGAGACACAGAGAGCGTGAGAGAGAGACAGAGTGCGAGAGGGAGACAGAGTGTGAGAGTGCGAGAGAGAGACAGAGTGCGAGTGCGAGAGAGAGAGACAGAGTGCGAGTGCCAGAGAGCGAGAGACAGAATGCGAGAGTGCGAGAGAGCGAGAGACAAAGTGCGAGAGTGCGAGAGTGTGCGAGTGCGAGAGAGTGCAAGAGTGTGACAGAGAGAAAGCAAGAGTGTAAGAGAGAGAGAGACAGAGTGCGAGAGAGAGAGAGACAGAGTGCGAGAGAGAGAGAGACAGAGTGCGAGAGAGAGAGAGACTGAGTGCGAGAGAAAGAGAGACTGAGTGCGAGAGAGAGAGAGACAGAGTGCGAGAGAGAGACTGAGTGCGAGAGAGAGACTGAGTGCGAGAGAGAGACTGAGTGCGAGAGAGAGACTGAGTGCGAGAGAGAGACTGAGTGCGAGAGAGAGACTGAGTGCGAGAGAGAGACTGAGTGCGAGAGAGAGACTGAGTGCGAGAGAGGGATAGAGCGCGAGAGAGAGACTGAGCGCGAGAGAGAGGCAGAGTGCGAGAGAGAGACAGAGTGCGAGAGAGACAGAGTGCGAGAGTGAGAGAGAGATACAAAGTGCGAGTGCGAGAGAGAGCCAGAGTGCGAGAGTGCGAGAGACTGTGCGAGAGCGCGAGAGAGAGCCAGAGTGCGAGAGAGAGACAGAGTGCGAGAGAGAGACAGAGTGCGAGAGAGAGACAGAATGCGAGAGAGAGTGAGAGTGTGAGAGAGAGAGACAGAGCGAGAGAGAGAGACAGGGTGAGAGTGTGAGAGAGTGACAGAATGCGAGAGAGAGCGAGAGTGTGAGAAAGAGAGACAGAGCGAGAGAGCGAGAGAGAGAGACAGGGTGAGAGTGCGAGAGAGAGAGATAGAGTGCGAGAGACAGATTGTGAGAGTGCGAGAGAGAGAGAGAGAGCGACAGTGCGAGAGATAGAGAGAGCAAGAGAGAGCGCAAGAATGCGAGAGAGAGAGAGACTGAGTGCGAGAGAAAGAGAGACTGAGTGCGAGAGAGAGAGAGACAGAGTGCGAGAGAGAGACTGAGTGCGAGAGAGAGACAGAGTGCGAGAGAGAGACAGAGTGCGGGAGAGAGACAAAGTGCGGAAGAGAGACAAAGTGCGGAAGAGAGACAAAGTGCGGGAGAGAGACAGAGTGCAAGATTGCGAGCGAGAGAGACAGTGTGCGAATGCGAGAGAGAGAGACAGAGTGCGAGTGCGAGAGAGAGAGACAGAGTGCGAGTGCGAGAGAGAGAGACTGAGTGCAAGAGTGCGAGAGAGAGCGAGAGAGAGACAGAGAGCGAGAGAGAGACAGAGTGCGAGAGAGAGACAGAGTGCGAGAGAGAGACAGAGTGCGAGAGAGAGACAGAGTGCGAGAGAGAGACAGAGTGCGAGAGAGAGACAGAGTGCAAGACTGCGAGAGAGAGAGACAGAGTGCGAATGCGAGAGAGAGAGACAGAGTGCGAGAGAGAGACAGAGTGCGAGTGCAAGAGAGACAGAGTGCGAGAGAGAGAGAGACAGTGCGAGAGTGCGAGAGAGAGCCAGAGTGCAAAAGAGAGAGAGACAGAGTGAGAGTGCGAGAGAGAGTCGGAATGCGAGAGAGAGAGACAGGGTGAGAGTGCGAGAGAGAGACAGAATGCGAGAGAGAGCGAGAGTGTGAGAGAGACAGAGCGAGAGAGAGAGACAGGGTGAGAGTGCGAGAGAGATAGAGTGCGAGAGAGACAGAGTGTGAGAGTGCGAGAGAGAGAGAGAGAGAGAGAGAGAGCGAGAGTGCGAGAGATGGAGAGAGCGAGAGCGAGAGAGAGCGCAAGAGTGCGAGAGAGAGACAGAGTGCGAGAGAGAGACAGAGTGCGAGAGAGAGACAGAGTGCGGGAGAGAGACACACAGAGTGCGAGAGAGAGACACACAGAGTGCGAGAGAGAGACACATAGAGTGCGAGAGAGAGACACACAGAGTGCGAGAGAGAGACACACAGAGTGCGAGAGAGAGACACACAGAGTGCGAGAGAGAGACACATAGAGTGCAAGAGAGAGACACACAGAGTGCGAGAGAGAGAGACAGAGTGCGAGTGCGAGAGAGCGAGAGTGCGAGAGTGCGAGAGAGAGAGACAGAGTGCGAGTGCGAGAGAGCGAGAGTGCGAGAGTGCGAGAGTGTGAGAGTGCGAGAGAGTGCAAGAGCGCGACAGAGAGAGTGCAAGAGTGCAAGAGAGAGAGAGAGACAGAGTGCGAGAGAGAGAGAGACAGAGTGCGAGAGAGAGACAGAGTGCGAGAGAGAGACAGAGTGCGAGAGAGAGACAGAGTGCGAGAGAGAGACAGAGTGCGAGAGAGAGTCAGAGTGCGAGAGAGAGACAGAGTGCGGGAGATAGACAGGGTGCGGGAGATAGACAGGGTGCGGGAGAGAGACAGAGTGCGGGAGAGAGACAGAGTGCGAGTGCGAGAGAGACAGAGTGCGAGAGTGCGACAGAGAGACAGAGTGCGAGTGCGAGAAAGACAGACTGTGAGAGTGCGAGAGAGAGACAGAGTGCGAGTGCGAGAGAGAGACTGAGTGCGAGTGCGAGAGAGACAGAGTGCGAGAGAGAGAGAGCCAGTGCGAGAGTGCGAGAGAGAGCCAGAGTGCAAAAGAGAGAGAGACAGTGCGAGAGTGCGAGAGAGAGCGAGATTGTGAGAGAGAGAGAGAGCGAGAGAGAGAGACAGGGTGAGAGTGCGCGAGAGAGACAGAATGCGAGAGAGAGCGAGAGTGTGAGAGAGACAGAGCGAAAGAGCGAGAGAGAGAGACAGAGTGAGAGAGCGAGAGAGAGAGACAGGGTGAGAGTGCGAGAGAGATAGAGTGCGAGAGAGACAGAGTGTGAGAGTGCGAGAGAGAGAGAGAGAGCGAGAGTGTGAGAGATAGAGAGAGCGAGAGCGAGAGCGAGAGAGAGCGCAAGAGTGCGAGAGAGAGACAGAGTGCGAGAGAGAGACAGAGTGCGAGAGAGAGACAGAGCGCGAGAGAGAGACAGAGTGCGAGAGAGAGACAGAGTGCGAGAGAGAGACAGAGTGCGAGAGAGAGACACACAGAGTGCGAGAGAGAGACACACAGAGTGCGAGAGAGAGACACACAGAGTCGAGAGAGAGACACACAGAGTCGAGAGAGAGACACACAGAGTCGAGAGAGAGACACACAGAGTGCGAGAGAGAGACACACAGAGTGCGAGAGAGAGACACACAGAGTGCGAGAGAGAGACACACAGAGTGCGAGAGAGACAGAGTGCGAGAGAGACAGAGTGCGAGAGAGACAGAGTGCGAGAGAGACAGAGTGCGAGAGAGACAGAGTGTGAGAGAGACAGAGTGCGAGAGTGCAAGAGAGAGACAGAGTGCAAGTGCGAGAGAGAGACAGAGTGCGAGAGAGAAACAGTGCGAGAGTGCGAGAGAGAGAGCCAGAGTGCGAGAGTGAGAGAGACAGAGTGCGAGTGCGAGAGAGAGACAGAGTGCGAGAGAAAGAGAGACAGTGCGAGAGTCCGAGAGAAGCCAGAGTACGAGAGAGAGAGAGACAGAGTGAGAGTGCGAGAGAGAGACAGAATGCGAGAGAGAGCGAGAGTGTGAGAGAGAGAGACAGAGCGAGAGAGCGAGAGAGAGAGACAGGGTGAGAATGCGAGAGAGAGAGATAGAGTGCGAGAGAGACAGGGTGTGAGACTGCGAGAGAGAGAGAGACAGAGTGCGAGAGATAGAGAGAGTGAGAGAGAGAGCGCGAGAGAGCGCGAGAGACAGACAGAGTGCGAGAGAGAGACAGAGTGCGAGAAAAACAGAGTGCGAGAGAGACAGAGTGCGAGAGTGACAGAGTGCGAGAGTGACAGAGTGCGAGAGAGACAGAGTGCGAGAGAGACAGAGTGCGAGAGAGACAGAGTGCGAGAGAGACAGAGTGCGAGAGAGACAGAGTGCGAGAGAGACAGAGTGCGAGAGTGAGACACACAGAGTGAGACACACAGAGTGAGACACACAAAGTGTGAGAGAGAGAGAGAGAGACAGAGTGCGAGAGAGAGACAGAGTGCGAGAGAGAGACAGAGTGCGAGCGTGCGAGAGAGAGACAGAGTGCGAGCGTGCGAGGAGAGCGAGAGACAAAGTGCGAGAGTGCGAGAGAGAGAGTGCAAGAGTGCGAGAGAGAGAGACAGAGTGCGAGAGGGAAAGAGACAGAGTGCGAGAGAGAGAGAGACAGAGTTCAAGAGAGAGACAGAGTGCGAGAGAGAGACAGAGTGCGAGAGAGAGACAGAGTGCGAGAGAGAGACAGAGTGCGAGAGAGAGACAGAATGCGAGAGAGAGTGAGAGTGTGAGAGAGAGAGACAGAGCGAGAGAGAGAGACAGGGTGAGAGTGTGAGAGAGTGACAGAATGCGAGAGAGAGCGAGAGTGTGAGAAAGAGAGACAGAGCGAGAGAGCGAGAGAGAGAGACAGGGTGAGAGTGCGAGAGAGAGAGATAGAGTGCGAGAGACAGATTGTGAGAGTGCGAGAGAGAGAGAGAGAGCGACAGTGCGAGAGATAGAGAGAGCAAGAGAGAGCGCAAGAATGCGAGAGAGAGAGAGACTGAGTGCGAGAGAAAGAGAGACTGAGTGCGAGAGAGAGAGAGACAGAGTGCGAGAGAGAGACTGAGTGCGAGAGAGAGACAGAGTGCGAGAGAGAGACAGAGTGCGGGAGAGAGACAAAGTGCGGAAGAGAGACAAAGTGCGGAAGAGAGACAAAATGCGGGAGAGAGACAGAGTGCAAGATTGCGAGCGAGAGAGACAGTGTGCGAATGCGAGAGAGAGAGACAGAGTGCGAGTGCGAGAGAGAGAGACAGAGTGCGAGTGCGAGAGAGAGAGACTGAGTGCAAGAGTGCGAGAGAGAGCGAGAGAGAGACAGAGAGCGAGAGAGAGACAGAGTGCGAGAGAGAGACAGAGTGCGAGAGAGAGACAGAGTGCGAGAGAGAGACAGAGTGCGAGAGAGAGACAGAGTGCGAGAGAGAGACAGAGTGCAAGACTGCGAGAGAGAGAGACAGAGTGCGAATGCGAGAGAGAGAGACAGAGTGCGAGAGAGAGACAGAGTGCGAGTGCAAGAGAGACAGAGTGCGAGAGAGAGAGAGACAGTGCGAGAGTGCGAGAGAGAGCCAGAGTGCAAAAGAGAGAGAGACAGAGTGAGAGTGCGAGAGAGAGTCGGAATGCGAGAGAGAGAGACAGGGTGAGAGTGCGAGAGAGAGACAGAATGCGAGAGAGAGCGAGAGTGTGAGAGAGACAGAGCGAGAGAGAGAGACAGGGTGAGAGTGCGAGAGAGATAGAGTGCGAGAGAGACAGAGTGTGAGAGTGCGAGAGAGAGAGAGAGAGAGAGAGAGAGCGAGAGTGCGAGAGATAGAGAGAGCGAGAGCGAGAGAGAGCGCAAGAGTGCGAGAGAGAGACAGAGTGCGAGAGAGAGACAGAGTGCGAGAGAGAGACAGAGTGCAGGAGAGAGACACACAGAGTGCGAGAGAGAGACACACAGAGTGCGAGAGAGAGACACATAGAGTGCGAGAGAGAGACACACAGAGTGCGAGAGAGAGACACACAGAGTGCGAGAGAGAGACACACAGAGTGCGAGAGAGAGACACATAGAGTGCAAGAGAGAGACACACAGAGTGCGAGAGAGAGAGACAGAGTGCGAGTGCGAGAGAGCGAGAGTGCGAGAGTGCGAGAGAGAGAGACAGAGTGCGAGTGCGAGAGAGCGAGAGTGCGAGAGTGCGAGAGTGTGAGAGTGCGAGAGAGTGCAAGAGCGCGACAGAGAGAGTGCAAGAGTGCAAGAGAGAGAGAGAGACAGAGTGCGAGAGAGAGAGAGACAGAGTGCGAGAGAGAGACAGAGTGCGAGAGAGAGACAGAGTGCGAGAGAGAGACAGAGTGCGAGAGAGAGACAGAGTGCGAGAGAGAGTCAGAGTGCGAGAGAGAGACAGAGTGCGGGAGATAGACAGGGTGCGGGAGATAGACAGGGTGCGGGAGAGAGACAGAGTGCGGGAGAGAGACAGAGTGCGAGTGCGAGAGAGACAGAGTGCGAGAGTGCGACAGAGAGACAGAGTGCGAGTGCGAGAAAGACAGACTGTGAGAGTGCGAGAGAGAGACAGAGTGCGAGTGCGAGAGAGAGACTGAGTGCGAGTGCGAGAGAGACAGAGTGCGAGAGAGAGAGAGCCAGTGCGAGAGTGCGAGAGAGAGCCAGAGTGCAAAAGAGAGAGAGACAGTGCGAGAGTGCGAGAGAGAGCGAGATTGTGAGAGAGAGAGAGAGCGAGAGAGAGAGACAGGGTGAGAGTGCGCGAGAGAGACAGAATGCGAGAGAGAGCTAGAGTGTGAGAGAGACAGAGCGAAAGAGCGAGAGAGAGAGACAGAGTGAGAGAGCGAGAGAGAGAGACAGGGTGAGAGTGCGAGAGAGATAGAGTGCGAGAGAGACAGAGTGTGAGAGTGCGAGAGAGAGAGAGAGAGCGAGAGTGTGAGAGATAGAGAGAGCGAGAGCGAGAGCGAGAGAGAGCGCAAGAGTGCGAGAGAGAGACAGAGTGCGAGAGAGAGACAGAGTGCGAGAGAGAGACAGAGCGCGAGAGAGAGACAGAGTGCGAGAGAGAGACAGAGTGCAAGAGAGAGACAGAGTGCGAGAGAGAGACACACAGAGTGCGAGAGAGAGACACACAGAGTGCGAGAGAGAGACACACAGAGTCGAGAGAGAGACACACAGAGTCGAGAGAGAGACACACAGAGTCGAGAGAGAGACACACAGAGTGCGAGAGAGAGACACACAGAGTGCGAGAGAGAGACACACAGAGTGCGAGAGAGAGACACACAGAGTGCGAGAGAGACAGAGTGCGAGAGAGACAGAGTGCGAGAGAGACAGAGTGCGAGAGAGACAGAGTGTGAGAGAGACAGAGTGCGAGAGTGCAAGAGAGAGACAGAGTGCAAGTGCGAGAGAGAGACAGAGTGCGAGAGAGAGACAGTGCGAGAGTGCGAGAGAGAGAGCCAGAGTGCGAGAGTGAGAGAGACAGAGTGCGAGTGCGAGAGAGAGACAGAGTGCGAGAGAAAGAGAGACAGTGCGAGAGTCCGAGAGAAGCCAGAGTACGAGAGAGAGAGAGACAGAGTGAGAGTGCGAGAGAGAGACAGAATGCGAGAGAGAGCGAGAGTGTGAGAGAGAGAGACAGAGCGAGAGAGCGAGAGAGAGAGACAGGGTGAGAATGCGAGAGAGAGAGATAGAGTGCGAGAGAGACAGGGTGTGAGACTGCGAGAGAGAGAGAGACAGAGTGCGAGAGATAGAGAGAGTGAGAGAGAGAGCGCGAGAGAGCGCGAGAGTGCGAGAGACAGACAGAGTGCGAGAGAGAGACAGAGTGCGAGAAAAACAGAGTGCGAGAGAGACAGAGTGCGAGAGTGACAGAGTGCGAGAGTGACAGAGTGCGAGAGAGACAGAGTGCGAGAGAGACAGAGTGCGAGAGAGACAGAGTGCGAGAGAGACAGAGTGCGAGAGTGAGACACACAGAGTGAGACACACAGAGTGAGACACACAAAGTGTGAGAGAGAGAGAGAGAGACAGAGTGCGAGAGAGAGACAGAGTGCGAGAGAGAGACAGAGTGCGAGCGTGCGAGAGAGAGACAGAGTGCGAGCGTGCGAGAGAGCGAGAGACAAAGTGCGAGAGTGCGAGAGAGAGAGTGCAAGAGTGCGAGAGAGAGAGACAGAGTGCGAGAGGGAAAGAGACAGAGTGCGAGAGAGAGAGAGACAGAGTTCAAGAGAGAGACAGAGTGCGAGAGAGAGACAGAGTGCGAGAGAGAGACAGAGTGCGAGAGAGAGAGACAGAGTGCGAGAGAGAGAGACAGAGTGCGAGAGAGAGAGACAGAGTGCGAGAGAGAGACAGAGTGCGAGAGAGAGACAAAGTGCGAGAGAGAGACAGAGTGCGGGAGAGAGACAGAGTGCGGGAGAGAGACAGAGTGCGAGAGAGAGACAGAGTGCGAGAGAGAGAGAGACAGAGTGCGAGAGAGAGACTGAGTGCGAGAGAGTGACTGAGTGCGAGAGAGAGACTGAGTGCGAGAGAGAGACTGAGTGCGAGAGAGAGACTGAGTGCGAGAGAGAGACTGAGTGCGAGAGAGAGACTGAGTGCGAAAGAGAGACTGAGTGCGAGAGAGAGACTGAGTGCGAGAGAGCGACTGAGGGCGAGAGAGGGATAGAGCGCGAGAGAGAGACTGAGCACGAGAGAGAGGCAGAGTGCGAGAGAGAAACAGAGTGCGAGAGAGACAGAGTGTGAGAGAGAGACAGAGTGCGAGAGAGAGACAGAGTGCGAGAGAGAGACAGAGTGCGAGAGAGAGACAGAGTGCGAGAGAAAGACACACAGAGTGCGAGAGAGAGACACACAGAGTGCGAGAGAGAGACACATAGTGTGCGAGAGAGAGACACACAGAGTGCGAGAGAGAGAAACACAGAGTGCGAGAGAGACAGAGTGCGAGAGAGACAGGGTGCGAGAGAGACAGAGTGCGAGAGAGACAGAGTGTGAGAGTGCGAGAGAGAGAGAGAGCGAGAGTGTGAGAGAGAGAGCGCAAGAGTCTGAGAGAGAGAGAGCTTGAGATAGAGACAGAGTGCAAGAGTGAGACAGAGTGCAAGAGTGAGACAGAGTGCGAGAGTGAGACACACAGAGTGAGACACACAGAGTGAGACACACAGAGAGTGAGACACAGAGAGTGAGACACAGAGAGCGGGAAAGAGACAGAGTTTGGGAGAGAGACAGAGTGCGAGAGAGAGACAGAGTGCAAGAGTGCGACAGAGAGAGACACAGTGCAAGAGTGCGAGAGAGAGCGAGAGTGTGAGAGAGAGACAGAGCGAGAGTGCGAGAGAGAGAGAGACAGAGCGAGAGTGCGAGAGATAGAGACAGAGTGCGAGAGTGCGAGAGAGAGACAGTGTGAGAGTGCGAGAGAGAGACAGAGTGCGAGAGAGAGACAGAGTGCGAGGGAGAGACAGAGTGCGAGAGAGAGACACCGGGCGAGAGAGACACACACAGAGTGCGAGACAGACACACACAGAGTGCGAGAGAGACACACACAGAGTGCGAGAGAGACACACACAGAGTGCGAGAGAGACACACACAGAGTGCGAGAGAGACAGAGTGCGAGAGAGACAGAATGCGAGAGAGAGAGAGTGCGAGAGAGACAGAGTGCGAGAGAGACAGAGTGCGAGAGAGACAGAGTGCGAGAGTGCGAGAGAGAGACAGAGTGCAAGTGCGAGAGAGAGACAGAGTGCGAGAGAGCGAGAGAGACAGAGTGCGAGAGAGAGAGACAGAGTGCGAGAGAGAGAGAGACAGTGCGAGAGTGCGAGAGAAGCCAGAGTACGAGAGAGAGAGAGACAGAGTGAGATTGCGAGAGAGAGACAGAATGCGAGAGAGAGCGAGAGTGTGAGAGAGAGAGACAGAGCGAGAGAGCGAGAGAGAGAGCGAGAGTGCGAGAGAGAGCGAGAGTGCGAGAGAGAGAGCGAGAGTGCGAGAGAGAGGGACAGAGTGCGAGAGAGAGACAGAGTGCGGGAGAGAGACAGATTGCGAGAGAGACTGAGTGCGAGAGAAATACACACAGAGTGCGAGAGAGAGACACACAGAGTGCGAGAGAGAGACACATAGTGTGCGAGAGAGAGACACACAGAGTGCGAGAGAGAGACACACAGTGTGCGAGAGAGAGACACACAGAGTGCGAGAGAGACAGAGTGCGAGAGAGACAGAGTGCGAGAGAGACAGAGTGCGAGAGAGACAGAGTGCGAGAGAGACAGAGTGCGAGAGAGACAGAGTGCGAGAGAGACAGAGTGCGAGAGAGACAGAGTGCGAGAGAGACAGAGTGCGAGAGAGACAGGGTGCGAGAGAGACAGAGTGCGAGAGAGACAGTGTGAGAGTGCGAGAGAGAGAGAGAGCGAGAGTGTGAGAGATAGAGCGCAAGAGTCCGAGAGAGAGTGAGCGTGAGAGGGACAGAGTGCAAGTGTGAGACAGAGTGCAAGAGTGAGACAGAGTGCGAGAGTGAGACACACAGAGTGAGACACACAGAGTGAGACACACAGAGTGAGACACACAGAGTGAGACACAGAGAGCGTGAGAGAGAGACAGAGTGCGAGAGGGAGACAGAGTGTGAGAGTGCGAGAGAGAGACAGAGTGCGAGTGCGAGAGAGAGAGACAGAGTGCGAGTGCCAGAGAGCGAGAGACAGAATGCGAGAGTGCGAGAGAGCGAGAGACAAAGTGCGAGAGTGCGAGAGTGTGCGAGTGCGAGAGAGTGCAAGAGTGTGACAGAGAGAAAGCAAGAGTGTAAGAGAGAGAGAGACAGAGTGCGAGAGAGAGAGAGACAGAGTGCGAGAGAGAGAGAGACAGAGTGCGAGAGAGAGAGAGACTGAGTGCGAGAGAAAGAGAGACTGAGTGCGAGAGAGAGAGAGACAGAGTGCGAGAGAGAGACTGAGTGCGAGAGAGAGACTGAGTGCGAGAGAGAGACTGAGTGCGAGAGAGAGACTGAGTGCGAGAGAGAGACTGAGTGCGAGAGAGAGACTGAGTGCGAGAGAGAGACTGAGTGCGAGAGAGAGACTGAGTGCGAGAGAGAGACTGAGTGCGAGAGAGAGACTGAGTGCGAGAGAGAGACTGAGTGCGAGAGAGAGACTGAGTGCGAGAGAGGGATAGAGCGCGAGAGAGAGACTGAGCGCGAGAGAGAGGCAGAGTGCGAGAGAGAGACAGAGTGCGAGAGAGACAGAGTGCGAGAGTGCGAGAGAGATACAAAGTGCGAGTGCGAGAGAGAGCCAGAGTGCGAGAGTGCGAGAGACTGTGCGAGAGCGCGAGAGAGAGCCAGAGTGCGAGAGAGAGACAGAGTGCGAGAGAGAGACAGAGTGCGAGAGAGAGACAGAATTCGAGAGAGAGTGAGAGTGTGAGAGAGAGAGACAGAGCGAGAGAGAGAGACAGGGTGAGAGTGTGAGAGAGTGACAGAATGCAAGAGAGAGCGAGAGTGTGAGAAAGAGAGACAGAGCGAGAGAGCGAGAGAGAGAGACAGGGTGAGAGTGCGAGAGAGAGAGATAGAGTGCGAGAGACAGATTGTGAGAGTGCGAGAGAGAGAGAGAGAGAGCGACAGTGCGAGAGATAGAGAGAGCAAGAGAGAGCGCAAGAATGCGAGAGAGAGAGTGCGAGAGAGAGACAGAGTGCGAGAGAGAGACAGAGTGCGGGAGAGAGACAAAGTGCGGAAGAGAGACAAAGTGCGGAAGAGAGACAAAGTGCGGGAGAGAGACAGAGTGCAAGATTGCGAGCGAGAGAGACAGTGTGCGAATGCGAGAGAGAGAGACAGAGTGCGAGTGCGAGAGAGAGAGACAGAGTGCGAGTGCGAGAGAGAGAGACTGAGTGCAAGAGTGCGAGAGAGAGCGAGAGAGAGAAAGAGAGCGAGAGAGAGACAGAGTGCGAGAGAGAGACAGAGTGCGAGAGAGAGACAGAGTGCGAGAGAGAGACAGAGTGCGAGAGAGAGACAGAGTGCGAGAGAGAGACAGAGTGCGAGTGCGAGAGAGACAGAGTGCGAGAGAGAGAGAGACAGTGCGAGAGTGCGAGAGAGAGCCAGAGTGCAAAAGAGAGAGAGACAGAGTGAGAGTGCGAGAGAGAGTCGGAATGCGAGAGAGAGAGACAGGGTGAGAGTGCGAGAGAGAGACAGAATGCGAGAGAGAGCGAGAGTGTGAGAGAGACAGAGAGAGAGAGAGAGAGAGAGCGAGAGTGCGAGAGATAGAGAGAGCGAGAGCGAGAGAGAGCGCAAGAGTGCGAGAGAGAGACAGAGTGCGAGAGAGAGACAGAGTGCGAGAGAGAGACAGAGTGCGAGAGAGAGACAGAGTGCGAGAGAGAGACACACAGAGTGCGAGAGAGAGACACACAGAGTGCGAGAGAGAGACACATAGAGTGCGAGAGAGAGACACACAGAGTGCGAGAGAGAGACACACAGAGTGCGAGAGAGAGACACACAGAGTGCGAGAGAGAGACACATAGAGTGCGAGAGAGAGACACACAGAGTGCGAGAGAGAGAGACAGAGTGCGAGTGCGAGAGAGCGAGAGTGCGAGAGTGCGAGAGAGAGAGACAGAGTGCGAGTGCGAGAGAGTGCGAGAGTGTGAGAGTGCGAGAGAGTGCAAGAGCGCGACAGAGAGAGTGCAAGAGTGCAGGAGAGAGAGAGACAGATTGCGAGAGATGGAGAGACAGAGTGCGAGAGAGAGAGAGAGACAGAGTGCGAGAGAGAGACAGAGTGCGAGAGAGAGACAGAGTGCGAGAGAGAGTCAGAGTGCGAGAGAGAGACAGAGTGCGGGAGATAGACAGGGTGCGGGAGATAGACAGGGTGCGGGAGAGAGACAGAGTGCGGGAGAGAGACAGAGTGCGAGTGTGAGAGAGACAGAGTGCGAGAGTGCGACAGAGAGACAGAGTGCGAGTGCGATAGAGACAGACTGTGAGAGTGCGAGAGAGAGACAGAGTGCGAGTGCGAGAGAGAGACTGAGTGCGAGTGCGAGAGAGACAGAGTGCGAGAGAGAGAGAGCCAGTGCGAGAGTGCGAGAGAGAGCCAGAGTGCAAAAGAGAGAGAGACAGTGCGAGAGTGCGAGAGAGAGCGAGATTGTGAGAGAGAGAGACAGAGCGAGAGAGAGAGACAGGGTG